>NW_026109133.1:0-85486 GCF_024516045.1 Bombus affinis
TAATATCTTAATAGTATACAACGTTATACGTTATGTAGCAATAGATCTAACATTATACGTTATATCGTAATAGTATACAACGTTATACGTTATATCGTTATAGTATATAACATTATACGTTATATCGTTATAGTATATAACGTTATACGTTGTAACGGTGTACTACATAACGTTATACGTTGTAACGGTGTACTACATAACGTTATACGTTATATCGTAATAGTATACAACGTTATTCGTTATATCGAAATAGTATATAACGTTATACGTTATATTGTTATAGTATATAACGTTATACGTTGTAACGTTGTACTACATAACGTTATACGTTCTAACGGTGTACTACATAACGTTATACGTTATATCGTAATGCTATATAACGTTATACGTTATTTTGTAATATTATATAACGTTATACGTTATTTTGCAATAGTATATAACGTTATACGTTATATCGTAATGCTATATAACGTTATACGTTATTTTGTAATATTATATAACGTTATGCGTTATTTTGTAATAGTATATAACGTTAGACGTTATATCGTAATGGTATATAACGTTACACGTCATATCGTTATAGTATATAACGTTATACGTTGTAACGTTGTACTACATAACGTTATACGTTGTAACGGTGTACTACATAACGTTATACGTTATATCGTAATACTATACAACGTTATACGTTATATCGTAATGGTATATAACGTTATACGTTATATCGTAATAGTATACAACGTTATACGTTATATAGCAATAGGATCTAACGTTATACGTTATATCGTAATAGTGTATAACGTTATACGTTGTAGCGGTATACTACATAACGTTATACGTTATATCGTAATATTATATAACGTTATACGTTGTAGCGGTATACTACGTAACGTTATACGTTATTTCGTTATAGTATATAACGTTATACGTTATATCGTAATAGTATACAACGTTATACGTTATATAGCAATAGTATATAACGTTATACGTTATATCGTTATAATATACAACGTTATACGTTATATAGCAATAGGATCTAACGTTATACGTTATATCGTAGTAGCATATAACGTTATACGTTGTAACGGTATACTACATAACGCTATACGTTATATGGTAATAGTATACAACGTTATACGTTATATCGTAATGCTATACAACGTTATACGTTATTTTGTAATAGTATATATCGTTATACGTTACCTCGTAATAGTATATAACGTTATACGTTGTATCCTAATAGTATATATCGTTATACGTTGTAACGGTATACTACATAACGTTATACGATGGAACGGTATACTACATAACGTTATACGTTATATGGTAATAGTTTACAACTTTATACGTTATATCGTAATGCTATACAACGTTATACGTTATATCGTAATCCTATACAATGTTATACGTTATATCGTAATGCTATATAACGTTATACGTTATATGATAACAGTATACAACGTTATACGTTATATCGTAATGCTATATAACGTTATACGATATATCGTAATAGTATATACCGTTAAACGTTGTAACGATATGTTACATAGCGTTATACGTTATATGAAAACAGTATACAACGTTATACATTATATCGTAATGCTATATAACGTTATACGTTATATCGTAATAGTATATTACGTTATACGTTGTAACGGTGTACTACATAACGTTATACGTTATATCGTAATGCTATATAACATTATACGTTATTTTGTAATATTATATAACGTTATGCGTTATTTTGTAATAGTATATAACGTTATACGTTGTAACGGTGTACTACATAACGTTATACGTTCTATCGTAATACTATACAACGTTATACGTTATATTGTAATGGTATATAACGTTATACATTATATCTTAATAGTATACAACGTTATACGTTATATCGTGATAGTATATAACATTATACGTTATATCGTTATAGTATATAACGTTATACGTTGTAACGGTGTACTACATAACGTTATACGTTGTAACGGTGTACTACATAACGTTATACGTTATATCGTAATAGTATACAACGTTATTCGTTATATCGAAATAGTATATAACGTTATACGTTATATTGTTATAGTATATAACGTTATACGTTGTAACGTTGTACTACATAACGTTATACGTTGTAACGGTGTACTACATAACGTTATACGTTATATCTTAATGCTATATAACGTTATACGTTATTTTGCAATATTATATAACGTTATACGTTATTTTGTAATAGTATATACCGTTATACGTTATATCGTAGTGGTATATAACGTTATACGTTATATCGTTGTAGTATATAACGTTATACGTTGTAACGTTGTTCTACATAACGTTATACGTTGTAACGGTGTACTACATAACGTTATACGTTGTAACGGTGTACTACATAACGTTATACGTTATATCCTAATAGTATACAACGTTATACGTTATATAGCAATAGGATCTAACGTTATACGTTATATCGTAATAGTATATAACGTTATACGTTGTAACGGTGTACTACATAACGTTATACGTTGTAACGGTGTACTACATAACGTTATACGTTATATCGTAATACTATACAACGTTATACGTTATATCCTAATGGTATATAACGTTATACGTTATATCGTTATGGTATATAACGTTATACGTTATTTCGTTATAGTATATAACGTTATACGTTGTAACGGTGTACTACATAACGTTATACGTTGTAACGGTGTACTACATAACGTCATACGTTGTAACGGTGTACTACATAACGTTATACGTTATATCGTAATAGTATACAACGTCATACGTTATATAGCAATAGGATCTAACGTTATACGTTATATCGTAATAGTATATAACGTTATACGTTGTGACGGAATACTACATAACGTTATACGTTATATCGTAATAGTATATAACGCTATACGTTTTAGCGGTATACTACGTAACGTTATACGTTATATCGTTATAGTATATAACGTTATACGTTATATGGTAATAGTATACGTTATACGTTATATCGTAATGCTATAGAACGTTTTACGGTATTTTATAATAGTATATAACGTTATACGTTATATCGTTATAGTCTATAACGTTATACGTTATATCGTTATAGTATATAACGTTATACGTTATATCGTTAAGGTATATAACGTTAAACGTTATTTTGTAATAGTATATAACGTTATAGGTTATATCGTTATAGTATATAACGTTATATGTTATATCGTTATAGTATATAACGTTATACGTTATATCGTAATAGTATACAACGTTATTCGTTATATCGTAATAGTATATAACGTTATAGGTTATATCGTTATAGTATATAACGTTATACGTTATATCGTTATAGTATATAACGTTATACGTTATATCGTAATAGTATATAACGTTATACGTTATTTGTAAAGGTATATAACGTTATACGTTATATCGTAATGGTATTTAACGTTATACCTTATATCGTTATAGTATATAGCGTTATACGTTGTAACGTTATACTACATAACGTTATACGTTGTAACGGTGTACTACATAACGTTATACGTTATATCGTAATACTATACAACGTTATACGTTATATCCTAATGGTATATCGTTATACGTTATATCGTTATAGTATATAACGTTATACGTTATATCGTAATAGTATACAACGTTATAATTTGTAACGGTATGCTACATAGCGTTATACGTTATATGATAATAGTGTACCACGTTATACGTTATATCGTAATGCTATATAACGTTATACGTTATTTTGTAATAGTATATAACGTTATACGTTATTTTGTAATAGTATATAACGTTATACGTTATATAGCAATAGTATCTAACGTTATACGTTATATCGCAATAGTATACAACGTTATACGTTATATAGCAATAGTATCTAACGTTATACGTTATTTTGTAATAGTTTATAACGTTATACGTTATATCGTAATAATATACAACGTTATACGTTATATTGCAATAGGATCTAACGTTATACGTTATATCGAGATAGTATATAACGTTATACGTTATATCGTAATACTATACAACGTTATACGTTATATCGTAATGCTATAGAACGTTATACGGTATTTTGTAATAGTATATAACGTTATACGTTATATCGTTATAGTCTATAACGTTATACGCTATATCGTTATAGTATATAACGTTATACGTTATATCGTTAAGGCATATAACGTTAAACGTTATTTTGTAATAGTATATAACGTTATAGGTTATATCGTTATAGTATATAACGTTATACGTTATATCGTTATAGTATATAACGTTATACGTTATATCGTAATAGTATACAACGTTATTCGTTATATCGTAATAGTATATAACGTTATAGGTTATATCGTTATAGTATATAACGTTATACATTATATCGTTGTAGTATATAACGTTATACGTTATATGGTAATAGTATACAACGTTATACGTTATATCGTAATGCTATACAACGTTATACGTTATTTTGTAATAGTATATAACGTTATACGTTACCTCGTAGTAGTATAATACGTTATACGTTATATCGTAATACTATACAACGTTATACGTTATATCGTAATGCTATAGAACGTTATACGGCATTTTGTAATAGTATATAACGTTATACGTTATATCGTTATAGTCTATAACGTTATACGTTACATCGTTATAGTATATAACGTTATACGTTATATCGTTAAGGTATATAACGTTAAACGTTATTTTGTAATAGTATATAACGTTATAGGTTATATCGTTATAGTATATAACGTTACAGGTTATATCGTTATAGTATATAACGTTATACGTTATATCGTTGTAGTATATAACGTTATACGTTATATCGTAATAGTATACAACGTTATTCGTTATATCGTAATAGTATATAACGTTATAGGTTATATCGTTATAGTATATAACGTTATACATTATATCGTTATAGTATATAACGTTATACGTTATATCGTAATAGTATATAACGTTATACGTTATTTTGTAATAGTATATAACGTTATACGTTATATCGTAATGGTATTTAACGTTATACCTTATATCGTTATAGTATATAGCGTTATACGTTGTAACGTTATACTATATAACGTTATACGTTGTAACGGTGTACTACATAACATTATACGTTATATCGTAATGCTATATAACGTTATACGTTATTTTGTAATAGTATATAACGTTATACGTTATTTTGTAGTAGTATATAACGTTATACGTTATATCGTAATGGTATATAACGTTGCACGTCATATCGTTATAGTATATAACGTTATACGTTGTAACGTTGTACTACATAACGTTATACGTTGTAACGGTGTACTACATAACGTTATACGTTATATCGTAACACTATACAACGTTATACGTTATATCCTAATGGTATATAACGTTATACGTTATATCGTTATAGTATATAACGTTATACGTTATATCGTAATAGTATACAACGTTATAAGTTGTAACGGTATGCTACATAGCGTTATACGTTATATGATAATAGTGTACCACGTTATACGTTATATCGTAATGCTATATAACGTTATACGTTATTTTGTAATAGTATATAACGTTATACGTTATTTTGTAATAGTATATAACGTTATACGTTATATCGTAATAGTATACAACGTTATACGTTATATAGCAATAGTATCTAACGTTATACGTTATTTTGTAATAGCTTATAACGTTATACGTTATATCGTAATAATATACAACGTTATACGTTATATTGCAATAGGATCTAACGTTATACGTTATATCGAGATAGTATATAACGTTATACGTTATATCGTAGTACTATACAACGTTATACGTTATATCGTAATGCTATAGAACGTTATACGGTATTTTGTAATAGTATATAACGTTATACGTTATATCGTTATAGTCTATAACGTTATACGTTATATCGTTATAGTATATAACGTTATACGTTATATCGTTAAGGTATATAACGTTAAACGTTGTTTTGTAATAGTATATAACGTTATAGGTTATATCGTTATAGTATATAACGTTATACGTTATATCGTTATAGTATACAACGTTATACCTTATATCGTAATAGTATACAACGTTATTCGTTATATCGTAATAGTATATAACGTTATAGGTTATATCGTTATAGTATATAACGTTATATATTATATCGTTATAGTATATAACGTTATACGTTATATGGTAATAGTATACAACGTTATACGTTATATCGTAATGCTATACAACGTTATACGTTATTTTGTAATAGTATATAACGTTATACGTTACCTCGTAATAGTATATTACGTTATACGTTATATCGTAATACTATACAACGTTATACGTTATATCGTAATGCTATAGAACGTTATACGGTATTTTGTAATAGTATATAACGTTATACGTTATATCGTTATAGTCTATAACGTTATACGTTATATCGTTATAGTATATAACGTTATACGTTATATCGTTAAGGTATATAACGTTAAACGTTATTTTGTAATAGTATATAACGTTATAGGTTATATCGTTATAGTATATAACGTTATACGTTATATCGTTATACTATATAACGTTATACGTTATATCGTAATAGTATACAACGTTATTCGTTATATCGTAATAGTATATAACGTTATAGGTTATATCGTTATAGTATATAACGTTATACATTATATCGTTATAGTATATAACGTTATACGTTATATGGTAATAGTATACAACGTTATACGTTATATCGTAATGCTATACATCGTTATACGTTATTTTGTAATAGTATATAACATTATACGTTATTTTGTAGTAGTATATAACGTTATACGTTATATCGTAATGGTATATAACGTTACACGTCATATCGTTTTAGTATATAACGTTATACGTTGTAACGTTGTACTACATAACGTTATACGTTGTAACGGTGTACTACATAACGTTATACGTTATATCGTAATACTATACAACGTTATACGTTATATCGTAATGGTATATAACGTTATACGTTATATCGTAATAGTATACAACGTTATACGTTATATAGCAATAGGATCTAACGTTATACGTTATATCGTAATAGTGTATAACGTTATACGTTGTAGCGGTATACTACATAACGTTATACGTTATATCGTAATATTATATAACGTTATACGTTGTAGCGGTATACTACGTAACGTTATACGTTATTTCGTTATAGTATATAACGTTATACCTTATATCGTAATAGTATACAACGTTATACGTTATATAGCAATAGTATATAACGTTATACGTTATATCGTTATGGTATATAACGTTATACGTTATATCGTAATAATATACAACGTTATACGTTATATAGCAATAGGATCTAACGTTATACGTTATATCGTAATAGCATATAACGTTATACGTTGTAACGGTATACTACATAACGCTATACGTTATATGGTAATAGTATACAACGTTATACGTTATATCGTAATGCTATACAACGTTATACGTTATTTTGTAATAGTATATAACGTTATACGTTATATCGTAATGCTATAGAACGTTATACGGTATTTTGTAATAGTATATAACGTTATACGTTATATCGTTATAGTCTATAATGTTATACGTTATATCGTTATAGTATATAACGTTATACGTTATATCGTTATGGTATATAACGTTAAACGTTATTTTGCAATAGTATATAACGTTATAGGTTATATCGTTATAGTATATAACGTTATACGTTATATCGTTATAGTATATAACGTTATACGTTATATCGTAATAGTATACAACGTTATTCGTTATATCGTAATAGTATATAACGTTATAGGTTATATCGTTATAGTATATAACGTTATACATTATATCGTTATAGTATATAACGTTATACGTTATATGGTAATAGTATACAACGTTATACGTTATATCGTAATACTATACAACGTTATACGTTATATCGTAATGCTATAGAACGTTATACGGTATTTTGTAATAGTATGTAACGTTATACGTTATATCGTTATAGTCTATAACGTTATACGTTATATCGTTATAGTATATAACGTTATACGTTATATCGTTAAGGTATATAACGTTAAACGTTATTTTGTAATAGTATATAACGTTATAGGTTATATCGTTATAGTATATAACGTTATACGTTATATCGTTATAGTATATAACGTTATACGTTATATCGTAATAGTATACAACGTTATTCGTTATATCGTAATAGTATATAACGTTATACGTTATATCGTAATGGTATTTAACGTTATACCTTATATCGTTATAGTATATAGCGTTATGCGTTGTAACGTTATACTATATAACGTTATACGTTGTAACGGTGTACTACATAACATTATACGTTATATCGTAATGCTATATAACGTTATACGTTATTTTGTAATAGTATATAACGTTATACGTTATTTTGTAGTAGTATATAACGTTATACGTTATATCGTAATGGTATATAACGTTACACGTCATATCGTTATAGTATATAACGTTATACGTTGTAACGTTGTACTACATAACGTTATACGTTGTAACGGTGTACTACATAACGTTATACGTTATATCGTAATACTATACAACGTTATACGTTATATCCTAATGGTATATAACGATATACGTTATATCGTTATAGTATATAACGTTATACGTTATATCGTAATAGTATACAACGTTATACGTTATATGATAATAGTGTACCAAGTTATACGTTATATCGTAATGCTATATAACGTTATACGTTATTTTGTAATAGTATATAACGTTATACGTTATTTTGTAATAGTATATAACGTTATACGTTATATAGCAATAGTATCTAACGTTATACGTTATATCGCAATAGTATACAACGTTATACGTTATATAGCAATAATACCTAACGTTATACGTTATTTTGTAATAGTTTATAACGTTATACGTTATATCGTAATAATATACAACGTTATACGTTATATTGCAATAGGATCTAACGTTATACGTTATATCGAGATAGTATATAACGTTATACGTTATATCGTTAAGGCATATAACGTTAAACGTTATTTTGTAATAGTATATAACGTTATAGGTTATATCGTTATAGTATATAACGTTATACGTTATATCGTTATAGTATATAACGTTATACGTTATATCGTAATAGTATACAACGTTATTCGTTATATCGTAATAGTATATAACGTTATAGGTTATATCGTTATAGTATATAACGTTATACATTATATCGTTGTAGTATATAACGTTATACGTTATATGGTAATAGTATACAACGTTATACGTTATATCGTAATGCTATACAACGTTATACGTTATTTTGTAATAGTATATAACGTTATACGTTACCTCGTAGTAGTATAATACGTTATACGTTATATCGTAATACTATACAACGTTATACGTTATATCGTAATGCTATAGAACGTTATACGGCATTTTGTAATAGTATATAACGTTATACGTTATATCGTTATAGTCTATAACGTTATACGTTACATCGTTATAGTATATAACGTTATACGTTATATCGTTAAGGTATATAACGTTAAACGTTATTTTGTAATAGTATATAACGTTATAGGTTATATCGTTATAGTATATAACGTTATAGGTTATATCGTTATAGTATATAACGTTATACGTTATATCGTTGTAGTATATAACGTTATACGTTATATCGTAATAGTATACAACGTTATTCGTTATATCGTAATAGTATATAACGTTATAGGTTATATCGTTATAGTATATAACGTTATACATTATATCGTTATAGTATATAACGTTATACGTTATATCGTAATAGTATATAACGTTATACGTTATATCGTAATAGTATATAACGTTATACGTTATTTTGTAATAGTATATAACGTTATACGTTATATCGTAATGGTATTTAACGTTATACCTTATATCGTTATAGTATATAGCGTTATACGTTGTAACGTTATACTATATAACGTTATACGTTGTAACGGTGTACTACATAACATTATACGTTATATCGTAATGCTATATAACGTTATACGTTATTTTGTAATAGTATATAACGTTATACGTTATTTTGTAGTAGTATATAACGTTATACGTTATATCGTAATGGTATATAACGTTGCACGTCATATCGTTATAGTATATAACGTTATACGTTGTAACGTTGTACTACATAACGTTATACGTTGTAACGGTGTACTACATAACGTTATACGTTATATCGTAACACTATACAACGTTATACGTTATATCCTAATGGTATATAACGTTATACGTTATATCGTTATAGTATATAACGTTATACGTTATATCGTAATAGTATACAACGTTATAAGTTGTAACGGTATGCTACATAGCGTTATACGTTATATGATAATAGTGTACCACGTTATACGTTATATCGTAATGCTATATAACGTTATACGTTATTTTGTAATAGTATATAACGTTATACGTTATTTTGTAATAGTATATAACGTTATACGTTATATCGTAATAGTATACAACGTTATACGTTATATAGCAATAGTATCTAACGTTATACGTTATTTTGTAATAGCTTATAACGTTATACGTTATATCGTAATAATATACAACGTTATACGTTATATTGCAATAGGATCTAACGTTATACGTTATATCGAGATAGTATATAACGTTATACGTTATATCGTAGTACTATACAACGTTATACGTTATATCGTAATGCTATAGAACGTTATACGGTATTTTGTAATAGTATATAACGTTATACGTTATATCGTTATAGTCTATAACGTTATACGTTATATCGTTCTAGTATATAACGTTATACGTTATATCGTTAAGGTATATAACGTTAAACGTTGTTTTGTAATAGTATATAACGTTATAGGTTATATCGTTATAGTATATAACGTTATACGTTATATCGTTATAGTATACAACGTTATACCTTATATCGTAATAGTATACAACGTTATTCGTTATATCGTAATAGTATATAACGTTATAGGTTATATCGTTATAGTATATAACGTTATATATTATATCGTTATAGTATATAACGTTATACGTTATATGGTAATAGTATACAACGTTATACGTTATATCGTAATGCTATACAACGTTATACGTTATTTTGTAATAGTATATAACGTTATACGTTACCTCGTAATAGTATATTACGTTATACGTTATATCGTAATACTATACAACGTTATACGTTATATCGTAATGCTATAGAACGTTATACGGTATTTTGTAATAGTATATAACGTTATACGTTATATCGTAATAGTATACAACGTTATACGTTATATAGCAATAGTATCTAACGTTATACGTTATTTTGTAATAGTTTATAACGTTATACGTTATATCGTAATAATATACAACGTTATACGTTATATTGCAATAGGATCTAACGTTATACGTTATACCGAGATAGTATATAACGTTATACGTTATATCGTAATACTATACAACGTTATACGTTATATCGTAATGCTATAGAACGTTATACGGTATTTTGTAATAGTATATAACGTTATACGTTATATCGTTATAGTCTATAACGTTATACGTTATATCGTTATAGTATATAACGTTATACGTTATATCGTTAAGGTATATAACGTTAAACGTTATTTTGTAATAGTATATAACGTTATAGGTTATATCGTTATAGTATATAACGTTATACGTTATATCGTTATACTATATAACGTTATACGTTATATCGTAATAGTATACAACGTTATTCGTTATATCGTAATAGTATATAACGTTATAGGTTATATCGTTATAGTATATAACGTTATACATTATATCGTTATAGTATATAACGTTATACGTTATATGGTAATAGTATACAACGTTATACGTTATATCGTAATGCTATACATCGTTATACGTTATTTTGTAATAGTATATAACGTTATACGTTATTTTGTAGTAGTATATAACGTTATACGTTATATCGTAATGGTATATAACGTTACACGTCATATCGTTTTAGTATATAACGTTATACGTTGTAACGTTGTACTACATAACGTTATACGTTGTAACGGTGTACTACATAACGTTATACGTTATATCGTAATACTATACAACGTTATACGTTATATCGTAATGGTATATAACGTTATACGTTATATCGTAATAGTATACAACGTTATACGTTATATAGCAATAGGATCTAACGTTATACGTTATATCGTAATAGTGTATAACGTTATACGTTGTAGCGGTATACTACATAACGTTATACGTTATATCGTAATATTATATAACGTTATACGTTGTAGCGGTATACTACGTAACGTTATACGTTATTTCGTTATAGTATATAACGTTATACGTTATATCGTAATAGTATACAACGTTATACGTTATATAGCAATAGTATATAACGTTATACGTTATATCGTTGTGGTATATAACGTTATACGTTATATCGTAATAATATACAACGTTATACGTTATATAGCAATAGGATCTAACGTTATACGTTATATCGTAATAGCATATAACGTTATACGTTGTAACGGTATACTACATAACGCTATACGTTATATGGTAATAGTATACAACGTTATACGTTATATCGTAATGCTATACAACGTTATACGTTATTTTGTAATAGTATATAACGTTATACGTTATATCGTAATGCTATAGAACGTTATACGGTATTTTGTAATAGTATATAACGTTATACGTTATATCGTTATAGTCTATAACGTTATACGTTATATCGTTATAGTATATAACGTTATACGTTATATCGTTATGGTATATAACGTTAAACGTTATTTTGCAATAGTATATAATGTTATAGGTTATATCGTTATAGTATATAACGTTATACGTTATATCGTTATAGTATATAACGTTATACGTTATATCGTAATAGTATACAACGTTATTCGTTATATCGTCATAGTATATAACGTTATAGGTTATATCGTTATAGTATATAACGTTATACATTATATCGTTATAGTATATAACGTTATACGTTATATGGTAATAGTATACAACGTTATACGTTATATCGTAATACTATACAACGTTATACGTTATATCGTAATGCTATAGAACGTTATACGGTATTTTGTAATAGTATGTAACGTTATACGTTATATCGTTATAGTCTATAACGTTATACGTTATATCGTTATAGTATATAACGTTATACGTTATATCGTTAAGGTATATAACGTTAAACGTTATTTTGTAATAGTATATAACGTTATAGGTTATATCGTTATAGTATATAACGTTATACGTTATATCGTTATAGTATATAACGTTATACGTTATATCGTAATAGTATACAACGTTATTCGTTATATCGTAATAGTATATAACGTTATAGGTTATATCGTTATAGTATATAACGTTATACATTATATCGTTATAGTATATAACGTTATACGTTATATCGTAATAGTATATAACGTTATACGTTATTTTGTAATCGTATATAACGTTATACGTTATATCGTAATGGTATTTAACGTTATACCTTATATCGTTATAGTATATAGCGTTATGCGTTGTAACGTTATACTATATAACGTTATACGTTGTAACGGTGTACTACATAACATTATACGTTATATCGTAATGCTATATAACGTTATACGTTATTTTGTAATAGTATATAACGTTATACGTTATTTTGTAGTAGTATATAACGTTATACGTTATATCGTAATGGTATATAACGTTACACGTCATATCGTTATAGTATATAACGTTATACGTTGTAACGTTGTACTACATAACGTTATACGTTGTAACGGTGTACTACATAACGTTATACGTTATATCGTAATACTATACAACGTTATACGTTATATCCTAATGGTATATAACGATATACGTTATATCGTTATAGTATATAACGTTATACGTTATATCGTAATAGTATACAACGTTATACGTTATATGATAATAGTGTACCAAGTTATACGTTATATCGTAATGCTATATAACGTTATACGTTATTTTGTAATAGTATATAACGTTATACGTTATTTTGTAATAGTATATAACGTTATACGTTATATAGCAATAGTATCTAACGTTATACGTTATATCGCAATAGTATACAACGTTATACGTTATATAGCAATAATACCTAACGTTATACGTTATTTTGTAATAGTTTATAACGTTATACGTTATATCGTAATAATATACAACGTTATACGTTATATTGCAATAGGATCTAACGTTATACGTTATATCGAGATAGTATATAACGTTATACGTTATATCGTAATACTATACAACGTTATACGTTATATCGTAATGCTATAGAACCTTATACGGTATTTTGTAATAGTATATAACGTTATACGTTATATCGTTATAGTCTATAACGTTATACGTTATATCGTTATAGTCTATAACGTTATACGTTATATCGTTATAGTATATTACGTTATACGTTATATCGTTAAGGTATATAACGTTAAACGTTATTTTGTAATAGTATATAACGTTATAGGTTATATCGTTATAGTATATAACGTTATACGTTATATCGTTATAGTATATAACGTTATACGTTATATCGTAATAGTATACAACGTTATTCGTTATATCGTAATAGTATATAACGTTATAGGTTATATCGTTATAGTATATAACGTTATACATTATATCGTTATAGTATATAACGTTATACGTTATATGGTAATAGTATACAACGTTATACGTTATATCGTAATGCTATACAACGTTATACGTTATTTTGTAATAGTATATAACGTTATACGTTACCTCGTAGTAGTATAATACGTTATACGTTATATCGTAATACTATACAACGTTATACGTTATATCGTAATGCTATAGAACGTTATACGGTATTTTGTAATAGTATGTAACGTTATACGTTATATCGTTATAGTCTATAACGTTATACGTTATATCGTTATAGTATATAACGTTATACGTTATATCGTTAAGGTATATAACGTTAAACGTTATTTTGTAATAGTATATAACGTTATAGGTTATATCGTTATAGTATATAACGTTATACGTTATATCGTTGTAGTATATAACGTTATACGTTATATCGTAATAGTATACAACGTTATTCGTTATATCGTAATAGTATATAACGTTATACGTTATTTTGTAATAGTATATAACGTTATACGTTATATCGTAATGGTATTTAACGTTATACCTTATATCGTTATAGTATATAGCGTTATGCGTTGTAACGTTATACTATATAACGTTATACGTTGTAACGGTGTACTACATAACATTATACGTTATATCGTAATGCTATATAACGTTATACGTTATTTTGTAATAGTATATAACGTTATACGTTATTTTGTAGTAGTATATAACGTTATACGTTATATCGTAATGGTATATAACGTTACACGTCATATCGTTATAGTATATAACGTTATACGTTGTAACGTTGTACTACATAACGTTATACGTTGTAACGGTGTACTACATAACGTTATACGTTATATCGTAATACTATACAACGTTATACGTTATATCCTAATGGTATATAACGTTATACGTTATATCGTTATAGTATATAACGTTATACGTTATATCGTAATAGTATACAACGTTATAAGTTGTAACGGTATGCTACATAGCGTTATACGTTATATGATAATAGTGTACCACGTTACACGTTATATCGTAATGCTATATAACGTTATACGTTATTTTGTAATAGTATATAACGTTATACGTTATTTTGTAATAGTATATAACGTTATACGTTATATCGTAATAGTATACAACGTTATACGTTATATTGCAAAAGGATCTAACGTTATACGTTATATCGTGATAGTATATAACGTTATACGTTATATCGTAGTACTATACAACGTTATACGTTATATCGTAATGCTATAGAACGTTATACGGTATTTTGTAATAGTATATAACGTTATACGATATATCGTTATAGTCTATAAAGTTATACGTTATATAGTTATAGTATATAACGTTATACGTTATATCGTTAAGGTATATAACGTTAAACGTTATTTTGCAATAGTATATAACGTTATAGGTTATATCGTTATAGTATATAACGTTATACGTTATATCGTTATAGTATATAACGTTATACGTTATATCGTAATAGTATACAACGTTATTCGTTATATCGTAATAGTATATAACGTTATAGGTTATATCGTTATATTATATAACGTTATACATTATATCGTTATAGTATATAACGTTATACGTTATATGGTAATAGTATACAACGTTATACGTTATATCGTAATGCTATACAACGTTATACGTTATTTTGTAATAGTATATAACGTTATACGTTACCTCGTAGTAGTATAATACGTTATACGTTATATCGTAATACTATACAACGTTATACGTTATATCGTAATGCTATAGAACGTTATACGGTATTTTGTAATATTATGTAACGTTATACGTTATATCGTTATAGTCTATAACGTTATACGTTATATCGTTATAGTCTATAACGTTATACGTTATATCGATATAGTATATTACGTTATACGTTATATCGTTAAGGTATATAACGTTAAACGTTATTTTGTAATAGTATATAACGTTATAGGTTATATCGTTATAGTATATAACGTTATACGTTATATCGTTATAGTATATAACGTTATACGTTATATCGTAATAGTATACAACGTTATTCGTTATATCGTAATGCTATACAACGTTATACGTTATTTTGTAATAGTATATAACGTTATACGTTATATCGTTATAGTATATAACGTTATACGTTATATCGTAATAGTATACAACGTTATAAGTTGTAACGGTATGCTACATAGCGTTATACGTTATATGATAATAGTGTACCACGTTACACGTTATATCGTAATGCTATATAACGTTATACGTTATTTTGTAATAGTATATAACGTTATACGTTATTTTGTAATAGTATATAACGTTATACGTTATATCGTAATAGTATACAACGTTATACGTTATATTGCAAAAGGATCTAACGTTATACGTTATATCGTGATAGTATATAACGTTATACGTTATATCGTAGTACTATACAACGTTATACGTTATATCGTAATGCTATAGAACGTTATACGGTATTTTGTAATAGTATATAACGTTATACGATATATCGTTATAGTCTATAAAGTTATACGTTATATAGTTATAGTATATAACGTTATACGTTATATCGTTAAGGTATATAACGTTAAACGTTATTTTGCAATAGTATATAACGTTATAGGTTATATCGTTATAGTATATAACGTTATACGTTATATCGTTATAGTATATAACGTTATACGTTATATCGTAATAGTATACAACGTTATTCGTTATATCGTAATAGTATATAACGTTATAGGTTATATCGTTATATTATATAACGTTATACATTATATCGTTATAGTATATAACGTTATACGTTATATGGTAATAGTATACAACGTTATACGTTATATCGTAATGCTATACAACGTTATACGTTATTTTGTAATAGTATATAACGTTATACGTTACCTCGTAGTAGTATAATACGTTATACGTTATATCGTAATACTATACAACGTTATACGTTATATCGTAATGCTATAGAACGTTATACGGTATTTTGTAATAGTATGTAACGTTATACGTTATATCGTTATAGTCTATAACGTTATACGTTATATCGTTATAGTCTATAACGTTATACGTTATATCGATATAGTATATTACGTTATACGTTATATCGTTAAGGTATATAACGTTAAACGTTATTTTGTAATAGTATATAACGTTATAGGTTATATCGTTATAGTATATAACGTTATACGTTATATCGTTATAGTATATAACGTTATACGTTATATCGTAATAGTATACAACGTTATTCGTTATATCGTAATGCTATACAACGTTATACGTTATTTTGTAATAGTATATAACGTTATACGTTACCTCGTAATAGTATATTACGTTATACGTTATATCGTAATACTATACAACGTTATACGTTATATCGTAATGCTATAGAACGTTATAAGGTATTTTGTAATAGTATATAACGTTATACGTTATATCGTTATAGTCTATAACGTTATACGTTATATCGTTATAGTATATAACGTTATACGTTATATCGTTAAGGTATATAACGTTAAACGTTATTTTGTAATAGTATATAACGTTATAGGTTATATCGTTATAGTATATAACGTTATACGTTATATCGTTATAGTATATAACGTTATACGTTATATCGCAATAGTATACAACGTTATTCGTTATATCGTAATAGTATATAACGTTATAGGTTATATCGTTATAGTATATAACGTTATACATTATATCGTTATAGTATATAACGTTATACGTTATATCGTAATAGTATATAACGTTATACGTTATTTTGTAATAGTATATAACGTTATACGTTATATCGTAATGGTATATAACGTTACACGTCATATCGTTATAGTATATAATGCTATACGTTGTAACGTTGTACTACATAACGTTATACGTTGTAACGGTGTACTACATAGCATTATACGTTATATCGTAATGCTATATAACGTTATACGTTATTTTGTAATAGTATATAACGTTATACGTTATTTTGTAGTAGTATATAACGTTATACGTTATATCGTAATGGTATATAACGTTACACGTCATATCGTTATAGTATATAATGCTATACGTTGTAACGTTGTACTACATAACGTTATACGTTGTAACGGTGTACTACATAACGTTATACGTTATATCGTAATACTATACAACGTTAGACGTTATATCCTAATGCTATATAACGTTATACGTTATTTTGTAATAGTATATAACGTTATACGTTATTTTGTAATAGTATATAACGTTATACGTTATATAGCAATAGTATCTAACGTTATACGTTATATCGTAATAGTATACAACGTTATACGTTATATAGCAATAGTATCTAACGTTATACGTTATTTTGTAATAGTTTATAACGTTATACGTTATATCGTAATAATATACAACGTTATACGTTATATTGCAATAGGATCTAACGTTATACGTTATATCGAGATAGTATATAACGTTATACGTTATATCGTAATACTATACAACGTTATACGTTATATCGTAATGCTATAGAACGTTATACGGTATTTTGTAATAGTATATAACGTTATACGTTATATCGTTATAGTCTATAACGTTATACGTTATATCGTTATAGTATATAACGTTATACGTTATATCGTTAAGGTATATAACGTTAAACGTTATTTTGTAATAGTATATAACGTTATAGGTTATATCGTTATAGTATATAACGTTATACGTTATATCGTTATAGTATATAACGTTATACGTTATATCGTAATAGTATACAACGTTATTCGTTATATCGTAATAGTATATAACGTTATAGGTTATATCGTTATAGTATATAACGTTATACATTATATCGTTATAGTATATAACGTTATACGTTATATGGTAATAGTATACAACGTTATACGTTATATCGTAATGCTATACAACGTTATACGTTATTTTGTAATAGTATATAATGTTATACGTTATACGTTATACGTTACCTCGTAATAGTATATTACGTTATACGTTATATCGTAATACTATACAACGTTATACGTTATATCGTAATGCTATAGAACGTTATACGGTATTTAGTAATAGTATATAACGTTATACGTTATATCGTTATAGTCTATAACGTTATACGTTATATCGTTATAGTATATAACGTTATACGTTATATCGTTAAGGTATATAACGTTAAACGTTATTTTGTAATAGTATATAACGTTATAGGTTATATCGTTATAGTATATAACGTTATACGTTATATCGTAATAGTATATAACGTTATACGTTATATCGTTATAGTATATAACGTTATACGTTATATCGTTATAGTATATAACGTTATACGTTATATCGTTATGGTATATAACGTTATACGTTATATCGTAATAATATACAACGTTATACGTTATATAGCAATAGGATCTAACGTTATACGTTATATCGTAATAGCATATAACGTTATACGTTGTAACGGTATACTACATAACGCTATACGTTATATGGTAATAGTATACCACGTTATACGTTATATCGTAATGCTATACAACGTTATACGTTATTTTGTAATAGTATATAACGTTATACGTTACCTCGTTATAGTATATAACGTTATACGTTATATCGTTAAGGTATATAACGTTAAACGTTATTTTGTAATAGTATATAACGTTATAGGTTATATCGTTATAGTATATAACGTTATACGTTATATCGTTATAGTATATAACGTTATACGTTATATCGTAATAGTATACAACGTTATTCGTTATATCGTAATAGTATATAACGTTATAGGTTATATCGTTATAGTATATAACGTTATACATTATATCGTTATAGTATATAACGTTATACGTTATATCGTAATAGTATATAACGTTATACGTTATTTTGTAATAGTATATAACGTTATACGTTATATCGTTATAGTATATGACGTTATACGTTATATCGTTAAGGTATATAACGTTATACGTTATTTTGTAATAGTATATAACGTTATACGTTATTTTGTAATACTATATAACGTTATACGTTATTTTGTAATAGTATATAACGTTATACGTTATATCGTAATGGTATATAACGTTATACGTTATATCGTTATAGTATATAACGTTATACGTTGTAACGTTGTTCTACATATCGTTATACGTTGTAACAGTGTAATACATAACGTTATACGTTATATCGTAATACTATACAACGTTATACGTTATATCGTAATGGTATAGAACGTTATACGTTATATCGTTGTGCTATATAACGTTATAGGTTATTTGGTAATAGTATATAACGTTATACGTTATTTTGTAATAGTATATAACGTTATACGTTATTTTGTAATAGTATATAATGTTATACGTTATTTTGTAATAGTATATAACGTTATACGTTATATCGTAATGGTATATAACGTTATACGTTATATCGTTATAGTATATAACGTTATACGTTATATCGTAATAGTATACAACGTTATACGTTTTATAGCAATAGTATCTAACGTTATACGTTATTTTGTAACAGTATATAACGTTATACGTTATATCGTAATAATACACAACGTTATACGTTATAGTGCAATAGGATCTAACGTTATACGTTATATCGTAATAGTATATAACGTTATACGTTGTAACGGTATCCTACATAACGCTATACGTTACATGATAATAGTAAACAACGTTATACGTTATATCGTAATGCTATACAACGTTATACGTTATTTTGTAATAGTATATAACATTATACGTTACCTCGTAATAGTATATAACGTTATACGTTATATGGTAATAGTATACAACGTTATACGTTATATCGTAATGCTATACAACGTTATACGTTATTTTGTAATAGTATATAATGTTATACGTTATACGTTATACGTTACCTCGTAATAGTATATTACGTTATACGTTATATCGTAATACTATACAACGTTATACGTTATATCGTAATGCTATAGAACGTTATACGGTATTTAGTAATAGTATATAACGTTATACGTTATATCGTTATAGTCTATAACGTTATACGTTATATCGTTATAGTATATAACGTTATACGTTATATCGTTAAGGTATATAACGTTAAACGTTATTTTGTAATAGTATATAACGTTATAGGTTATATCGTTATAGTATATAACGTTATACGTTATATCGTAATAGTATATAACGATATACGTTGTTACGTTATACTACGTAACGTTATACGTTACCTCGTAATAGTATATAACGTTATACGTTATATCGTAATGCTATACAACGTTATACGTTATTTTGTAATAGTATATAACGTTATACGTTACCTCGTAATAGTATATAACGTTATACGTTATATGATAATAGTATACAACGTTATACGTTATGTCGTAATGCTATAGAACGTTATACGTTATTTTGTAATAGTATATAACGTTATACGTTATATCGTTATAGTATATGACTTTATACGTTATATCGTTAAGGTATATAACGTTATACGTTATTTTGTAATAGTATATAACGTTATACGTTATTTTGTAATACTATATAACGTTATACGTTATTTTGTAATAGTATATAACGTTATACGTTATATCGTAATGGTATATAACGTTATACGTTATATCGTTATAGTATATAACGTTATACGTTGTAACGTTGTTCTACATATCGTTATACGTTGTAACGGTGTAATACATAACGTTATACGTTATATCGTAATACTATACAACGTTATACGTTATATCGTAGTGGTATAGAACGTTATACGTTATATCGTTGTGCTATATAACGTTATAGGTTATTTGGTAATAGTATATAACGTTATACGTTATTTTGTAATAGTATATAACGTTATACGTTATTTTGTAATAGTATATAATGTTATACGTTATTTGGTAATAGTATATAACGTTATACGTTATATCGTAATGGTATATAACGTTATACGTTATATCGTTATAGTATATAACGTTATACGTTATATCGTAATAGTATACAACGTTATACGTTTTATAGCAATAGTATCTAACGTTATACGTTATTTTGTAACAGTATATAACGTTATACGTTATATCGTAATAATACACAACGTTATACGTTATAGTGCAATAGGATCTAACGTTATACGTTATATCGTAATAGTATATAACGTTATACGTTGTAACGGTATCCTACATAACGCTATACGTTACATGATAATAGTAAACAACGTTATACGTTATATCGTAATGCTATACAACGTTATACGTTATTTTGTAATAGTATGTAACATTATACGTTACCTCGTAATAGTATATAACGTTATACGTTATATGATAATAGTATACAACGTTATACGTTATATCGTAATGCTATAGAACGTTATACGTTATTTTGAAATAGTATATAACGCTATACGTTATATCGTTATAGTATATAACGTTATACGTTATATCGTTAAGGTATATAACGTTATACGTTATTCTGTGATAGTATATAACGTTATACGTTATTTTGTAATACTATATAACGTTATGCGTTATTTTGTAATAGCACATAACGTTATACGTTATATCGTAATGGTATATAACGTTATACGTTGTAACGTTGTACTACATAACGTTATACGTTGTAACGGTGTACTACATCACGTTATACGTTATATCGTAATTGTATATAACATTATACGTTATATAGCAATAGAATCTAACGTTATACGTTATATCGTAATAGTATATAACGTTATACGTTGTAACGGTATAATACATAACGTGATACGTTATATCGTAATAGTATATAACGATATACGTTGTAACGTTATACTACGTAACGTTATACGTTATATCGTTATAGTATATAACGTTATACGTTACATCGTAATAGTATACGACGTGATACGTTGTGACGGTATACTACATAGCGTTATACGTTATATGATAATAGTATACAACGTTGTACGTTATATCGTACTGCTATATAACGTTATACGTTATTTTGTAATAGTATATAACATTATACGTTATTTCGTAATAGTATATAACGTTATACGTTATTTGGTAATAGTATATAACGTTATACGTTATATCGTAATGGTATTTAACGTTATACCTTATATCGTTATAGTATATAGCGTTATACGTTGTAACGTTATACTACATAACGTTACACGTTGTAACGGTGTACTACATAACGTTATACGTTATATCGTAATGCTATATAACGTTATACATTATTTTGTAATAGTATATAACGTTATACGTTATTTTGTAGTAGTATATAACGTTATACGTTATATCGTAATGGTATATAACGTTACACGTCATATCGTTATAGTATATAACGTTATACGTTGTAACGTTGTACTACATAACGTTATACGTTGTAACGGTGTACTACATAACGTTATTCGTTATATCGTAATACTATACAACGTTATACGTTATATCGTAATGGTATATAACGTTATACGTTATATCGTAATAGTATACAACGTTATACGTTATATAGCAACAGGATCTAACGTTATACGTTATATCGTAATAGTGTATAACGTTATACGTTGTAGCGGTATACTACATAACGTTATACGTTATATCGTAATAGTATATAACGTTATACGTTATATCGTAATGGTATTTAACGTTATACCTTATATCGTTATAGTATATAGCGTTATACGTTGTAACGTTATACTACATAACGTTACACGTTGTAACGTTGTACTACATAACGTTATTCGTTATATCGTAATACTATACAACGTTATACGTTATATCGTAATGGTATATAACGTTATACGTTATATCGTAATAGTATACAACGTTATACGTTATATAGCAATAGGATCTAACGTTATACGTTATATCGTAATAGTGTATAACGTTATACGTTGTAGCGGTATACTACATAACGTTATACGTTATATCGTAATAGTATATAACGTTATACGTTATATCGTAATACTATACAACGTTATACGTTATATCGTAATGGTATATAACGTTATACGTTATGTCGTAATAGTATACAACGTTATACGTTATATAGCAATAGGATCTAACGTTATACGTTATATCGTAATAGTGTATAACGTTATACGTTGTAGCGGTATACTACATAACGTTATACGTTATATCGTAATATTATATAACGTTATACGTTGTAGCGGTATACTACGTAACGTTATACGTTATTTCGTTATCGTATATAACGTTATACGTTATATCGTAATAGTATACAACGTTATACGTTATATAGCAATAGTATATAACGTTATACGTTATATCGTTATGGTATATAACGTTATACGTTATATCGTAATAATATACAACGTTATACGTTATATAGCAATAGGATCTAACGTTATACGTTATATCGTAATAGCATATAACGTTATACGTTGTAACGGTATACTAAATAACGCTATACGTTATATGGTAATAGTATACAACGTTATACGTTATATCGTAATGCTATACAACGTTATACGTTATTTTGCAATAGTATATAACGTTATACGTTACCTCGTAATAGTATATAACGTTATACGTTATATCGTAATACTATACAACGTTATACGTTATATCGTAATGCTATAGAACGTTATACGTTATTTTGTAATAGTATATAACGTTATACGTTATATCGTTATAGTATATAACGTTAGAGGTTATTTCGTTGTAGTATATAACGTTAAGGTATAACGTTATATCGTTAAGGTATATAACGTTATACATTGTATCCTAATAGTATATAACGTTATACGTTGTAACGGTGTACTACATAACGTTATACGATATATCGTAATAGTATAAAACGTTATACGTTACGTCGTAATAGTATATAACGTTATACGTTGTAACGGTATACTACATAACGTTATACGTTGCAACGGTATACTACATAACGTTATACGTTATATGGTAATAGTTTACAACTTTATACGTTATATCGTAATGCTATACAACGTTATACGTTATAGCGTAATACTATACAATGTTATACGTTATATCGTAATGCTATATAACGTTATACGTTATATTGTTATAGTATATACCGTTATACGTTGTAACGATATGTTACATAGCGTTATACGTTATATGAAAACAGTATACAACGTTATACATTATATCGTAATGCTATATAACCTTATACGTTATATCGTAATAGTATATTACGTTATACGTTGTAACGGTATACTACATAACGTTATACGTTGTAACGGTGTACTACATAACGTTATACATTATATCGTAATGCTATATAACATTATACGTTATTTTGTAATATTATATAACGTTATGCGTTATTTTGTAATAGTATATAACGTTATACGTTGTAACGTTGTACTACATAACGTTATACGTTGTAACGGTGTACTACATAACGTTATACGTTATATCGTAATACTATACAACATTATACATTATCATAATGGTATATAACGTTATACGTTATATCGTTATAGTATATAACATTATACGTTATATCGTTATAGTATATAACGTTATACGTTGTAACGGTGTACTACATAACGTTATACGTTGTAACGGTGTACTACATAACGTTATACGTTATATCGTGATAGTATACAACGTTATTGGTTATATCGAAATAGTATATAACGATATACGTTATATTGTTATAGTATATAACGTTATACGTTGTAACGTTGTACTACATAACGTTATACGTTGTAACGGTGTACTATATAACGTTATACGTTATATCGTAATGCTATATAACGTTATACGTTATTTTGTAATATTATATAACGTTATACGTTATTTTGTAATAGTATATAACGTTATACGTTATATCGTAGTGGTATATAACGTTATACGTTATATCGTTATATTATATAACGTTATACGTTGTAACGTTGTACTACATAACATTATACGTTGTAACGGTGTACTACATAACGTTATACGTTATATCGTAATAGTATACAACGTTATACGTTATATAGCAATAGGATCTAACGTTATACGTTATATCGTAATAGTATATAACGTTATACGTTGTGACGGTGTACTACATAACGTTATACGTTATATCGTAATAGTATATAACGCTATACGTTTTAGCGGTGTACTACGTAACGTTATACGTCATATCGTTATAGTATATAACGTTATACGTTATATCGTAATAGTATACAACGTTATACGTTATATAGCAATAGTATCTAACGTTATACGTTATATCGTAATAGTATATAACCTTATACGTTGTAACGGTATACTACATAACGTTATACGTTATATCCTAATGGTATATAACGTTATACGTTATATCGTTATAGTATATAACTTTATACGTTATATCGTTATAGTATATAACGTTATACGTTGTAACGGTGTACTACATAACGTTATACGTTGCAACGGTATTCCTCATAACGTTATACGTTATATGGTAATAGTTTACAACTTTATACGTTATGTCGTAATGCTATACAACGTAATACGTTATATCGTAGTGCTATAGAACGTTATACGTTATTTGGTAATAGTATATAAAGTTATACGTTATATCGTTATAGTATATAACGTTATACGTTATATCGTTATAGTATATAACGTTATACGTTATATCGTTAAGGTATATAACGTTATACGTTATTTTGTAATAGTATATAACGTTATACGTTATTTTGTAATACTATATAACGTTATACGTTATTTTGTAATAGTATATAACGTTATACGTTATATCGTAGTATTATACAAAGTTATACGTTATTATGTAATAGTATATAACGTTACACGTTGTATCGTAATACCAGACAACGTTATACGTTATATCGTAGTAGTATATAACGTTATACGTTTTAACGGTATACTACATAGCGTTATACGTTATATGATAATAGTATACAACGTTATACGTTATATCGTAATGCTATATAACGTTATACGTTATTTTGTAATAGTATATAACGTTATACGTTATTTTGTAATAGTATATAACGTTATACGTTATTTTGTAATAGTATATAACGTTATACGTTATATCGTAATACTATCCAACCTTATACGTTATATCGTAATGGTATATAACGTTAACCGTTATATTGTAATAGTATATAACGTTATACGTTATATCGTAATGGTATATAACGTTATACGTTATATCGTTATAGTATATAGCGTTATACGTTGTAACGTTGTACTACATAACGTTATACGTTGTAACGGTGTACTTCATAACGTTATGCGTTATATCGTAATACTATACAACGTCATACATTATCCTAATGGTATAGAACGTTATACGTTATATCGTTATAGTATATAACGTTATACGTTGTAACGGTGTACTACATAACGTCATAAGTTATATCGTAATAGTATACAACGTTATTCGTTATATCGAAATAGTATATAACGTTATACGTTATATCGTTATAGTATATAACGTTATACGTTGTAACGGTGTACTACATAACGTTATACGTTATATCGTAATAGTATACAACGTTATTCGTTATATCGTAATAGTATATAACGATATACGTTATAAAGTAATGGTATATAACGTTATACGTTATATCGTTATAGTATATAACGTTATACGTTGTAACGTTGTACTACATAACGTTATACGTTGTAACGGTGTACTACATAACGTTATACGTTATATCGTAATACTATACAACGTTATACGTTATATTGTAATGGTATATAACGTTATACGTTATGTATTAATAGTATACAACGTTATACGTTATATAGCAATAGGATCTAACGTTATACGTTATATCGTAATAGTATATAACGTTATACGTTGTGACGGTATCCTACATAACGTTATACGTTATATCGTAATAGTATATAACGCTTTACGTTTTAGCGTTATACTACGTAACGTTATACGTTATATCGTTATAGTATATAACGTTATACGTGGTAACGGTGTACTACATAACGTTATACGTTGTAACGGTGTACTACATAACATTATACGTTACATCGTAATAGTATACAACGTTATTCGTTATATCGAAATAGTATATAACGTTATACGTTATATTGTTATAGTATATAACGTTATACGTTGTAACGTTGTACTACATAACGTTATATGTTCTAACGGTGTACTACATAACGTTATACGTTATATCGTAATGCTATATAACGTTATACGTTATTTTGTAATATTATATAACGTTATACGTTATTTTGTAATAGTATATAACGTTATACGTTATATCGTAGTGGTATATAACGTTAGACGTTATATCGTTATAGTATATAAGGTTATACGGTGTAACGTTGTACTACATAACGTTATACGTTGTAACGGTGTACTACATAACGTTATACGTTATATCGTAAAGCTATATAACGTTATACGTTATTTTGTAATATTATATAACGTTATACGTTATTTTGTAATTGTATATAACGTTATACGTTATATCGTAATGGTATATATCGTTATACGTTATTTTGTAATAGTATATAACGTTACACGTTATATCGTAATGGTACATAACGTTATACGGTATATCGTTATAGTATATAGCGTTATACGTTGTAACGTTGTACTACATAACGTTATACGTTGTAACGGTATACTACATAACGTTATACGTTATATCGTAATACTATACAACGTTATACATTATCCTAATGGTATATAACGCTATACGTTATATCGTTATAGTATATAACGTTTTACGTTATATCTTAATAGTATACAACGTTATACGTTATATAGCAATAGGATCTAACGTTATACGTTATATCGTAATAGTATATAACGTTATACGTTGTGACGGTATACTACATAACGTTATACGTTATATCGTAATAGTATATAACGCTATACGTTTTAGCGTTATACTACGTAACGTTATACGTTATATCGTTATAGTATATAACGTTATACGTTATATTGTAATGGTATATAACGTTATAAGTTATATCCTAATAGTATACAACGTTATACGTTATATAGCAATAGGATCTAACGTTATACGATATATCGTAATAGTATATAACGTTATACGTTATATCGTAATACTATACAACGTTATACGTTATATCGTAATGCTATAGAACGTTATACGTTATTTTGTAATAGTATATAACGTTATACGCTATATGGTTATAGTATATAACGTTATAGGTTATATCGTTGTAGTATATAACGTTATACGTTATATCGTTAAGGTATATAACGTTATACGTTGTATCCTAATAGTATATAACGTTATACGTTGCAACGGTGTAAACATAACGTTATACGTTATATCGTAATACTATACAACATTATACATTATCCTAATGGTATATAACGTCATACGTTATATCGTAATACTATACAACGTTATACGTTATATCCTAATGGTATCTAACGTTATACGTTATATCGTTATAGTATATAACGTTATACGTTATATCGTTATAGTATATAACGTTATACGTTGAAACGGTGTACTACATAACGTTATACGTTATATCGTAATAGTATACAACGTTAATCGTTATATCGTATTAGTATATGACGTTGTACGTTATATCGTAATAGTATATAACGCTATACGTTGTAACGGTGCACTACATAACGTTATACGTTATTTTGTAATTGTATATAACGTTATACGTTGTATCGTAATGGTATATAACGTTATACGTTATTTTGTAATAGTATATAATGTTATACGTTATATAGTAATGGTATATAACGTTATACGTTATATCGTTATAGTATATAGCGTTATACGTTGTAACGGTGTACTACATAACGTTATACGTTGTAACGGTGTACTACATAACGTTATACGTTATATCGTAATAGTATACAACGTTATTCGTTATATCGAAATAGTATATAACGTTATACGTTATATTGTTATAGTATATAACGTTATACGTTGTAACGTTGTACTACATAACGTTATACGTTCTAACGGTGTACTACATAACGTTATACGTTCTAACGGTGTACTACATAACGTTATACGTTATATCGTAATGCTATATAACGTTATACGTTATTTTGTAATATTATATAACGTTATACGTTATTTTGTAATAGTATATAACGTTATACGTTATATCGTAATGCTATATAACGCTATACGTTATATCGTTATATTATATAACGTAATAAGTTATATCGTTATAGTATATAATGTTATACGTTGTAACGGTGTACTACATAACGTTATACGTTATATCGTAATAGTATATAACGCTATATGTTTTAGCGTTATACTACGTAACGTTATACGTTATATCGTTATAGTATGTAACGTTATACGTTATTTCGTTAGAGTATATATCGTTATACGTTGTAACGGTGTACTACATAACGCTATACGTTGTAACGGTGTACTACATAACGTTATACGTTATATCGTAATAGTATATAATGTTATACGTTGTAACGGTATGTTACATAGCGTTATACGTTATATGATAACAGTGTACAACGTTATACGTTATATCGTAATGCTATATAACGTTATACGTTATATCGTAATAGTATATTACGTTATACGTTGTAACGGTATACTACATAACGTTATACGTTGTAACGGTGTACTACATAACGTTATACGTTATATCGTAATGCTATATAGCGTTATACGTTATTTTGTAATATTATATAACGTTATACGTTATTTTGTAATAGTATATAACGTTATACGTTATATCGTAATGGTATATAACGTTAACCGTTATATTGTAATAGTATATAACGTTATACGTTATATCGTAATGGTATATGACGTTATACGTTATATCGTTATAGTATATAGCGTTATACGTTGTAACGCTGTACTACATAACGTTATACGTTGTAACGGTGTACTACATAACGTTATACGTTATATCGTAATACTATACAACGTCATACATTATCCTAATGGTATAGAACGTTATACGTTATATCGTATTGCTATATAAAGTTATACGTTATTTTGTAATATTATATAACGTTATACGTTATATCGTAATAGTATATAACGTTATACGTTATGTCGATATAGTATATGACGTTATACGTTATATCGTAATAGTATATAAAGTTATACGTTGTAACGGTATGTTACATAGCGTTATACGTTATATGATAACAGTATACAACGTTATACGTTATATCGTAATGGTATATAACGTTATACGGTATATCGTTATAGTATATAACGTTATACGTTATATCGTTATGGTATATAACGTTATACGTTATATCGTACTAGTATACAACGTTATACGTTATATCATTATGGTATATAACGTTATACGTTATATTGTTATAGTATATAACGTTATACGTTGTAACGGTGTACTACATAACATAATACGTTGAAATGGTGTACTACATAACGTTATACGTTATATCGTAATAGTATACAACGTTATTCGTTCTATCGTAATAGTATATAACGTTATACGTTATATCGTAATAGTATATAACGCTATACGTTATATCGTTATAGTATATAACGTTATACGTTATATCGTAATAGTATACAACGTTATTCGTTATATCGTATTAGTATATAACGTTATACGTTATATCGTAATAGTATATAACGCTATACGTTATATCGTTATATTATATAACGTAATAGGTTATATCGTTATAGTATATAATGTTATACGTTGTAACGGTGTACTACATAACGTTATACGTTGTGACGGTATACTACATAACGTTATACGTTAGATCGTAATAGTATTTAACGCTATACGTTTTAGCGGTATACTACGTAACGTTATACGTTATATCGTTATAGTATATATCGTTATACGTTATATCGTTATAGTATATAACGCTATACGTTATATCGTTATAGTATATAACGTTATACGTTATATCGTTATAGTATATAACGTTATACGTTGCAACGGTGTACTACATAACGTTATACGTTGTAACGGTGTACTACATAACGTTATACGTTGTGACGGTATACTACATAACGTTATACGTTATATCGTAATAGTATATAACGCTATACGTTTTAGCGGTATACTACGTAACGTTATACGTTATATCGTTATGGTATATATCGTTATACGTTATATCGTTATAGTATATAACGCTATACGTTATATCGTTATAGTATATAACGTTATACGTTATATCGTTATAGTATATATCGTTATACGTTATATCGTTATAGTATATAACGTTATACGTTGCAACGGTGTACTACATAACGTTATACGTTGTAACGGTGTACTGCATAACGTTATACGTTATATCGTAATACTATACAACGTTATACGTTATATCCTAATGGTATATAACGTTATACGTTATATCGTTATAGTATATAACGTTATACGTTGTAACGGTGTACTACATAACGTTATACGTTAGATCGTAATGCTATATAGCGTTATACGTTATTTTGTAATATTATATAACGTTATACGTTATTTTGTAATAGTATATAACGTTATACGTTATTTTGTAATACTATATAACGTTGTACGTGATTTTGTAATAGTATATAACGTTATACGTTATGTCGTAATATTATACAAATTTATACGTTATTATGTAATAGTATATAACGTTATACGTTGTATCATAATACCAGACAACGTTATACGTTATATCGTAGTAGTATATAACGTTATACGTTTTAACGGTATACTACATAGCGTTATACGTTATATGATAATAGTATACAACGTTATACGTTATATCGTAATGCTATATAACGTTATACGTTATTTTGTAATAGTATATAACGTTATACGTTATTTTGTAATAGTATATAACGTTATACGTTATATCGTAATACTATCCAACCTTATACGTTATATCGTAATGCTATATAACGTTATACGTTATTTTGTAATAGTATATAACGTTATACGTTATATCGTAATAGTATATAACGTTATACGTTATGTCGATATAGTATATGACGTTATACGTTATATCGTAATAGTATATAAAGTTATACGTTGTAACGGTATGTTACATAGCGTTATACGTTATATGATAACAGTATACAACGTTATACGTTATATCGTAATGCTATATAACGTTATACGTAATATCGTAATAGTATATTACGTTATACGTTGTAACGGTATACTACATAACGTTATACGTTGTAACGGTGTACTACATAACGTTTTACGTTATATCGTAATGCTATATAACGTTATACGTTATTTTGTAATATTATATAACGTTATACGTTATTTTGTAATAGTTTATAACGTTATACGTTATATCGTAATGGTATATAACGTTATACGTTATTTTGTAATAGTATATGACGTTATACGATATATCGTAATGGTATATAACGTTATACGTTATATCGTTATAGTATATAGCGTTATACGTTGTAACGTTGTACTACATAACGTTATACGTTGTAGCGGTGTACTACATAACGTTATACGTTATATCGTAATACTGTACAACGTTATACATTATCCTAATGGTATATAACGTCATACGTTATATCGTAATACTATACAACGTTATACGTTATATCCTAATGGTATATAACGTTATACGTTATATCGTTATAGTATATAACGTTATACCATATATCGTTATAGTATATAACGTTATACGTTGAAACGGTGTACTACATAACGTTATACGTTGTAACGTTGTACTACATAACGTTATACGTTGTAGCGGTGTACTACATAACGTTATACGTTATATCGTAATACTGTACAACGTTATACATTATCCTAATGGTATATAACGTCATACGTTATATCGCAATACTATACAACGTTATACGTTATATCCTAATGGTATATAACGTTATACGTTATATCGTTATAGTATATAACGTTATACGATATATCGTTATAGTATATAACGTTATACGTTGTAACGTTGTACTACATAACGTTATACGTTGTAGCGGTGTACTACATAACGTTATACGTTATATCGTAATACTGTACAACGTTATACATTATCCTAATGGTATATAACGTCATACGTTATATCGTAATACTATACAACGTTATACGTTATATCCTAATGGTATATAACGTTATACGTTATATCGTAATAGTATATAACGTTATACGTTATGTCGATATAGTATATGACGTTATACGTTATATCGTAATAGTATATAAAGTTATACGTTGTAACGGTATGTTACATAGCGTTATACGTTATATGATAACAGTATACAACGTTATACGTTATATCGTAATGCTATATAACGTTATACGTTATATCGTAATAGTATATTACGTTATACGTTGTAACGGTATACTACATAACGTTATACGTTGTAACGGTGTACTACATAACGTTTTACGTTATATCGTAATGCTATTTAACGTTATACGTTATTTTGTAATATTATATAACGTTATACGTTATTTTGTAATAGTTTATAACGTTATACGTTATATCGTAATGGTATATAACGTTATACGTTATTTTGTAATAGTATATGACGTTATACGATATATCGTAATAGTATATAACGCTATACGTTGTAACGGTGTACTACATAACGTTATACGTTATATCGTAATACTATACAACGTTATACGTTATATCTTAATGGTATATAATGTTATACGTTATATCGTTATAGTATATAACGTTATACGTTATATCGTTATAGTATATAACGTTATACGTTATATCGTTATAGTATATAACGTTATACGTTGTAACGGTGTACTACATAACGTTATACGTTATATCGTATTAGTATACAACGTTATTCGTTATATCGTAATAGTATATAACGATATACGTTATAAAGTAATGGTATATAACGTTATACGTTATATCGTTATAGTATATAACGTTATACGTTGTAACGTTGTACTACATAACGTTATACGTTGTAACGGTGTACTACATAACGTTATACGTTATATCGTAATACTATACAACGTTATACGTTATATTGTAATGGTATATAACGTTATACGTTATATCTTAATAGTATACAACGTTATACGTTATATAGCAATAGGATCTAACGTTATACGTTATATCGTAATAGCATATAACGTTATACGTTGTGACGGCATCCTACATAACGTTATACGTTATATCGTAATAGTATATAACGCTATACGTTTTAGCGTTATACTACGTAACGTTATAGGTTATATCGTTATAGTATATAACGTTATACGTGGTAACGGTGTACTACATAACGTTATACGTTGTAACGGTGTACTACATAACATTATACGTTATATCGTAATAGTATACAACATTATTCGTTATATCGAAATAGTATATAACGTTATACGTTATATTGTTATGGTATATAACGTTATACGTTGTAACGTTGTACTACATAACGTTATATGTTCTAACGGTGTACTACATAACGTTATACGTTATATCGTAATGCTATATAACGTTATACGTTATTTTGTAATATTATATAACGTTATACGTTATTTTGTAATAGTATATAACGTTATACGTTATATCGTAGTGGTATATAACGTTATACGTTATATCGTTATAGTATATAAGGTTATACGGTGTAACGTTGTACTACATAACGTTATACGTTGTAACGGTGTACTACATAACGTTATACGTTATATCGTAAAGCTATATAACGTTATACGTTATTTTGTAATATTATATAACGTTATACGTTATTTTGTAATTGTATATAACGTTATACGTTATATCGTAATGGTATATAACGTTATACGTTATTTTGTAATAGTATATAACGTTATACGTTATATCGTAATGGTATATAACGTTATACGTTATATCGTTATAGTATATAACGTTATACGTTATATCGTTATGGTATATAACGTTATACGTTATATCGTACTAGTATACAACGTTATACGTTATATCATTATGGTATATAACGTTATACGTTATATTGTTATAGTATATAACGTTATACGTTGTAACGGTGTACTACATAACATAATACGTTGAAATGGTGTACTACATAACGTTATACGTTATATCGTAATAGTATACAACGTTATTCGTTCTATCGTAATAGTATATAACGTTATACGTTATATCGTAATAGTATATAACGCTATACGTTATATCGTTATAGTATATAACGTTATACGTTATATCGTAATAGTATACAACGTTATTCGTTATATCGTATTAGTATATAACGTTATACGTTATATCGTAATAGTATATAACGCTATACGTTATATCGTTATATTATATAACGTAATAGGTTATATCGTTATAGTATATAATGTTATACGTTGTAACGGTGTACTACATAACGTTATACGTTGTGACGGTATACTACATAACGTTATACGTTAGATCGTAATAGTATTTAACGCTATACGTTTTAGCGGTATACTACGTAACGTTATACGTTATATCGTTATAGTATATATCGTTATACGTTATATCGTTATAGTATATAACGCTATACGTTATATCGTTATAGTATATAACGTTATACGTTATATCGTTATAGTATATAACGTTATACGTTGCAACGGTGTACTACATAACGTTATACGTTGTAACGGTGTACTACATAACGTTATACGTTGTGACGGTATACTACATAACGTTATACGTTATATCGTAATAGTATATAACGCTATACGTTTTAGCGGTATACTACGTAACGTTATACGTTATATCGTTATGGTAAATATCGTTATACGTTATATCGTTATAGTATATAACGCTATACGTTATATCGTTATAGTATATAACGTTATACGTTATATCGTTATAGTATATATCGTTATACGTTATATCGTTATAGTATATAACGTTATACGTTGCAACGGTGTACTACATAACGTTATACGTTGTAACGGTGTACTGCATAACGTTATACGTTATATCGTAATACTATACAACGTTATACGTTATATCCTAATGGTATATAACGTTATACGTTATATCGTTATAGTATATAACGTTATACGTTGTAACGGTGTACTACATAACGTTATACGTTGTAACGGTGTACTACATAACGTTATACGTTAGATCGTAATGCTATATAGCGTTATACGTTATTTTGTAATATTATATAACGTTATACGTTATTTTGTAATAGTATATAACGTTATACGTTATTTTGTAATACTATATAACGTTGTACGTGATTTTGTAATAGTATATAACGTTATACGTTATGTCGTAATATTATACAAATTTATACGTTATTATGTAATAGTATATAACGTTATACGTTGTATCATAATACCAGACAACGTTATACGTTATATCGTAGTAGTATATAACGTTATACGTTTTAACGGTATACTACATAGCGTTATACGTTATATGATAATAGTATACAACGTTATACGTTATATCGTAATGCTATATAACGTTATACGTTATTTTGTAATAGTATATAACGTTATACGTTATTTTGTAATAGTATATAACGTTATACGTTATATCGTAATAGTATATAACGTTATACGTTATGTCGATATAGTATATGACGTTATACGTTATATCGTAATAGTATATAAAGTTGTACGTTGTAACGGTATGTTACATAGCGTTATACGTTATATGATAACAGTATACAACGTTATACGTTATATCGTAATGCTATATAACGTTATACGTAATATCGTAATAGTATATTACGTTATACGTTGTAACGGTATACTACATAACGTTATACGTTGTAACGGTGTACTACATAACGTTTTACGTTATATCGTAATGCTATATAACGTTATACGTTATTTTGTAATATTATATAACGTTATACGTTATTTTGTAATAGTTTATAACGTTATACGTTATATCGTAATGGTATATAACGTTATACGTTATTTTGTAATAGTATATGACGTTATACGATATATCGTAATGGTATATAACGTTATACGTTATATCGTTATAGTATATAGCGTTATACGTTGTAACGTTGTACTACATAACGTTATACGTTGTAGCGGTGTACTACATAACGTTATACGTTATATCGTAATACTGTACAACGTTATACATTATCCTAATGGTATATAACGTCATACGTTATATCGTAATACTATACAACGTTATACGTTATATCCTAATGGTATATAACGTTATACGTTATATCGTTATAGTATATAACGTTATACAATATATCGTTATAGTATATAACGTTATACGTTGAAACGGTGTACTACATAACGTTATACGTTGTAACGTTGTACTACATAACGTTATACGTTGTAGCGGTGTACTACATAACGTTATACGTTATATCGTAATACTGTACAACGTTATACATTATCCTAATGGTATATAACGTCATACGTTATATCGCAATACTATACAACGTTATACGTTATATCCTAATGGTATATAACGTTATACGTTATATCGTTATAGTATATAACGTTATACGATATATCGTTATAGTATATAACGTTATACGTTGTAACGTTGTACTACATAACGTTATACGTTGTAGCGGTGTACTACATAACGTTATACGTTATATCGTAATACTGTACAACGTTATACATTATCCTAATGGTATATAACGTCATACGTTATATCGTAATACTATACAACGTTATACGTTATATCCTAATGGTATATAACGTTATACGTTATATCGTAATAGTATATAACGTTATACGTTATGTCGATATAGTATATGACGTTATACGTTATGTCGTAATAGTATATAAAGTTATACGTTGTAACGGTATGTTACATAGCGTTACACGTTATATGATAACAGTATACAACGTTATACGTTATATCGTAATGCTATATAACGTTATACGTTATATCGTAATAGTATATTACGTTATACGTTGTAACGGTATACTACATAACGTTATACGTTGTAACGGTGTACTACATAACGTTTTACGTTATATCGTAATGCTATTTAACGTTATACGTTATTTTGTAATATTATATAACGTTATACGTTATTTTGTAATAGTTTATAACGTTATACGTTATATCGTAATGGTATATAACGTTATACGTTATTTTGTAATAGTATATGACGTTATACGATATATCGTAATAGTATATAACGCTATACGTTGTAACGGTGTACTACATAACGTTATACGTTATATCGTAATACTATACAACGTTATACGTTATATCTTAATGGTATATAATGTTATACGTTATATCGTTATAGTATATAACGTTATACGTTATATCGTTATAGTATATAACGTTATACGTTATATCGTTATAGTATATAACGTTATACGTTGTAACGGTGTACTACATAACGTTATACGTTATATCGTATTAGTATACAACGTTATTCGTTATATCGTAATAGTATATAACGATATACGTTATAAAGTAATGGTATATAACGTTATACGTTATATCGTTATAGTATATAACGTTATACGTTGTAACGTTGTACTACATAACGTTATACGTTGTAACGGTGTACTACATAACGTTATACGTTATATCGTAATACTATACAACGTTATACGTTATATTGTAATGGTATATAACGTTATACGTTATATCTTAATAGTATACAACGTTATACGTTATATAGCAATAGGATCTAACGTTATACGTTATATCGTAATAGCATATAACGTTATACGTTGTGACGGCATCCTACATAACGTTATACGTTATATCGTAATAGTATATAACGCTATACGTTTTAGCGTTATACTACGTAACGTTATACGTTATATCGTTATAGTATATAACGTTATACGTGGTAACGGTGTACTACATAACGTTATACGTTGTAACGGTGTACTACATAACATTATACGTTATATCGTAATAGTATACAACATTATTCGTTATATCGAAATAGTATATAACGTTATACGTTATATTGTTATGGTATATAACGTTATACGTTGTAACGTTGTACTACATAACGTTATATGTTCTAACGGTGTACTACATAACGTTATACGTTATATCGTAATGCTATATAACGTTATACGTTATTTTGTAATATTATATAACGTGATACGTTATTTTGTAATAGTATATAACGTTATACGTTATATCGTAGTGGTATATAACGTTATACGTTATATCGTTATAGTATATAAGGTTATACGGTGTAACGTTGTACTACATAACGTTATACGTTGTAACGGTGTACTACATAACGTTATACGTTATATCGTAAAGCTATATAACGTTATACGTTATTTTGTAATATTATATAACGTTATACGTTATTTTGTAATTGTATATAACGTTATACGTTATATCGTAATGGTATATAACGTTATACGTTATTTTGTAATAGTATATAACGTTATACGTTATATCGTAATGGTATATAACGTTATACGTTATATCGTTATAGTATATAGCGTTATACGTTGTAACGTTGTACTACATAACGTTATACGTTGTAACGGTATACTACATAACGTTATACGTTATATCGTAATACTATACAACGTTATACATTATCCTAATGGTATATAACGCTATACGTTATATCGTTATAGTATATAACGTTTTACGTTATATCTTAATAGTATACAACGTTATACGTTACATAGCAATAGGATCTAACGTTATACGTTATATCGTAATAGTATATAACGTTATACGTTGTGACGGTATACTACATAACGTTATACGTTATATCGTAATAGTATATAACGCTATACGTTTTAGCGTTATACTACGTAACGTTATACGTTATATCGTTATAGTATATAACGTTATACGTTATATCGTTATAGTATATAACGTTATACGTTGTAACGGTGTACTACATAACGTTATACGTTGTAACGGTGTACTACATAACGTTATACGTTGTAACGGTGTACTACATAACGTTATACGTTATATCGTAATAGTATACAACGTTATTCGTTATATCGAAATAGTATATAGCGTTATACGTTATATTGTTATAGTATATAACGTTATACGTTGTAACGTTGTACTACATAACGTTATACGTTCTAACGGTGTACTACATGACGTTATACGTTATATCGTAATGCTATATAACGTTATACGTTATTTTGTAATATTATATAACGTTATACGTTATTTTGTAATAGTATATAACGTTATACGTTATATCGTAATGATATATAACGTTATACGTTATTTTGTAATATTATATAACGTTATAAGTTATTTTGTAATAGTATATAACGTTATACGTTATATCGTAATGATATATAACGTTATACGTTATTTTGTAATAGTATATAACGTTATACGATATATCGTAATGGTATATAACGTTATACGTTATATCGTTATAGTATATAGCGTTATACGTTGTAACGTTGTACTACATAACGTTATACGTTGTAGCGGTGTAAACATAACGTTATACGTTAGATCGTAATACTATACAACGTTATACATTATCCTAATGGTATATAACGTCATACGTTATATCATAATACTATACAACGTTATACGTTATATCCTAATGGTATATAACGTTATACGTTATATCGTTATAGTATATAACGTTATACGTTATATCGTTATAGTATATAACGTTATACGTTATATCGTTATAGTATATAACGTTATACGTTGAAACGGTGTACTACATAACGTTATACGTTGTAACGGTGTACTACATAACGTTATACGTTATATCGTAATAGTATACAACGTTATTCGTTATATCGTAATGGTATATAACGTTATACGTTATTTTGTAATAGTATATAATGTTATACGTTATATCGTAATGGTATATAACGTTATACGTTATATCGTTATAGTATATAGCGTTATACGTTGTAACGTTGTACTACATAACGTTATACGTTGTAACGGTGTACTACATAGCGTTATGCGTTATATCGTAATAGTATACAACGTTATTCGTTATATCGTAATAGTATATAACGATATACGTTATAAAGTAATGGTATATAACGTTATACGTTATATCGTTATAGTATAGAACGTTATACGTTGTAACGTTGTACTACATAACGTTGTACGTTGTAACTGTGTACTACATAACGTTATACGTTATAGCGTAATACTATACAACGTTATACGTTATATTGTAATGGTATATAACGTTATAAGTTATATCTTAATAGTATACAACGTTATACGTTATATAGCAATAGGATCTAACGTTATACGATATATCGTAACAGTATATAACGTTATACGTTATATCGTAATACTATACAACGTTATACGTTATATCGTAATGCTATAGAACGTTATACGTTATTTTGAAATAGTATATAACGTTATACGCTATATGGTTATAGTATATAACGTTATAGGTTATATCGTTGTAGTATATAACGTTATACGTTATATCGTTAAGGTATATAACGTTATACGTTGTATCCTAATAGTATATAACGTTATACGTTGTAACGGTGTACTACATAACGTTATACGATATATCGTAATAGTATAAAACGTTATACGTTACGTCGTAATAGTATATAACGTTATACGTTGTAACGGTATACTACATAACGTTATACGTTGTAACGGTGTACTACATAACGTTATACGTTATATCGTAATGCTATATAACATTATACGTTATTTTGTAATATTATATAACGCTATGCGTTATTTTGTAATAGTATATAACGTTATACGTTGTAACGGTGTACTACATAACGTTATACGATATATCGTAATAGTATAAAACGTTATACGTTACGTCGTAATAGTATATAACGTTATACGTTCTAACGGTATACTACATAACGTTATACGTTGCAACGGTATACTACATAACGTTATACGTTATATGGTAATAGTTTACAACTTTATACGTTATATCGTAATGCTATACAACGTTATACGTTATATCGTAATACTATACAATGTTATACGTTATATCGTAATGCTATATATCGATATACGTTATATCGTTATAGTATATACCGTTATACGTTGGAACGATATGTTACATAGCGTTATACGTTATATGAAAACAGTATACAACGTTATACATTATATCGTAATGCTATATAACGTTATACGTTATATCGTAATAGTATATTACGTTATACGTTGTAACGGTATACTACATAACGTTATACGTTGTAACGGTGTACTACATAACGTTATACGTTATATCGTAATGCTATATAACATTATACGTTATTTTGTAATATTATATAACGCTATGCGTTATTTTGTAATAGTATATAACGTTATACGTTGTAACGTTGTACTACATAACGTTATACGTTGTAACGGTGTACTACATAACGTTATACGTTATATCGTAATACTATACAACGTTATACATTATCATAATGGTATATAACGTTATACGCTATATCGTTATAGTATATAATATTATACGTTATATCGTTATAGTATATAACGTTATACGTTGTAACGGTGTACTACATAACGTTATACGTTGTAACGGTGTACTACATAACGTTATACGTTATATCGTAATAGTATACAACGTTATTCGTTATATCGAAATAGTATATAGCGTTATACGTTATATTGTTATAGTATATAACGTTATACGTTGTAACGTTGTACTACATAACGTTATACGTTCTAACGGTGTACTACATAACGTTATAGGTTATATCGTAATGCTATATAACGTTATACGTTATTTGGTAATAGTATATAAAGTTATACGTTATATCGTTATAGTATATAACGTTATACGTTATATCGTTATAGTATATAACGTTATACGTTATATCGTTATAGTATATAACGTTATACGTTATATCGTTATAGTATATAACGTTATACGTTGTAACGGTGTACTACATAACGTTATACGTTGTAACGGTGTACTACATAACGTTATACGTTGTAACGGTGTACTACATAACGTTATACGTTATATCGTAATAGTATACAACGTTATTCGTTATATCGAAATAGTATATAGCGTTATACGTTATATTGTTATAGTATATAACGTTATACGTTGTAACGTTGTACTACATAACGTTATACGTTCTAACGGTGTACTACATGACGTTATACGTTATATCGTAATGCTATATAACGTTATACGTTATTTTGTAATATTATATAACGTTATACGTTATTTTGTAATAGTATATAACGTTATACGTTATATCGTAATGATATATAACGTTATACGTTATTTTGTAATATTATATAACGTTATAAGTTATTTTGTAATAGTATATAACGTTATACGTTATATCGTAATGATATATAACGTTATACGTTATTTTGTAATAGTATATAACGTTATACGATATATCGTAATGGTATATAACGTTATACGTTATATCGTTATAGTATATAGCGTTATACGTTGTAACGTTGTACTACATAACGTTATACGTTGTAGCGGTGTAAACATAACGTTATACGTTAGATCGTAATACTATACAACGTTATACATTATCCTAATGGTATATAACGTCATACGTTATATCATAATACTATACAACGTTATACGTTATATCCTAATGGTATATAACGTTATACGTTATATCGTTATAGTATATAACGTTATACGTTATATCGTTATAGTATATAACGTTATACGTTATATCGTTATAGTATATAACGTTATACGTTGAAACGGTGTACTACATAACGTTATACGTTGTAACGGTGTACTACATAACGTTATACGTTATATCGTAATAGTATACAACGTTATTCGTTATATCGTAATGGTATATAACGTTATACGTTATTTTGTAATAGTATATAATGTTATACGTTATATCGTAATGGTATATAACGTTATACGTTATATCGTTATAGTATATAGCGTTATACGTTGTAACGTTGTACTACATAACGTTATACGTTGTAACGGTGTACTACATAGCGTTATGCGTTATATCGTAATAGTATACAACGTTATTCGTTATATCGTAATAGTATATAACGATATACGTTATAAAGTAATGGTATATAACGTTATACGTTATATCGTTATAGTATAGAACGTTATACGTTGTAACGTTGTACTACATAACGTTGTACGTTGTAACTGTGTACTACATAACGTTATACGTTATAGCGTAATACTATACAACGTTATACGTTATATTGTAATGGTATATAACGTTATAAGTTATATCTTAATAGTATACAACGTTATACGTTATATAGCAATAGGATCTAACGTTATACGATATATCGTAATAGTATATAACGTTATACGTTATATCGTAATACTATACAACGTTATACGTTATATCGTAATGCTATAGAACGTTATACGTTATTTTGTAATAGTATATAACGTTATACGCTATATGGTTATAGTATATAACGTTATAGGTTATATCGTTGTAGTATATAACGTTATACGTTATATCGTTAAGGTATATAACGTTATACGTTGTATCCTAATAGTATATAACGTTATACGTTGTAACGGTGTACTACATAACGTTATACGATATATCGTAATAGTATAAACCGTTATACGTTACGTCGTAATAGTATATAACGTTATACGTTGTAACGGTATACTACATAACGTTATACGTTGCAACGGTGTAAACATAACGTTATACGTTATATCGTAATACTATACAACGTTATGCATTATCCTAATGGTATATAACGTCATACGTTATATCGTAATACTATACAACGTTATACGTTATATCCTAATGGTATCTAACGTTATACGTTATATCGTTATAGTATATAACGTTATACGTTATATCGTTATAGTATATAACGTTATACGTTGAAACGGTGTACTACATAACGTTATACGTTTTATCGTAATAGTATACAACGTTAATCGTTATATCGTATTAGTATATGACGTTGTACGTTATATCGTAATAGTATATAACGCTATACGTTGTAACGGTGCACTACATAACGTTATACGTTATTTTGTAATTGTATATAACGTTATACGTTGTATCGTAATGGTATATAACGTTATACGTTATTTTGTAATAGTATATAATGTTATACGTTATATCGTAATGGTATATAACGTTATACGTTATATCGTTATAGTATATAGCGTTATACGTTGTAACGATGTACTACATAACGTTATACGTTGTAACGTTGTACTACATAACGTTATACGTTGTAACTGTGTACTACATAACGTTATACGTTATAGCGTAATACTATACAACGTTATACGTTATATTGTAATGGTATATAACGTTATAAGTTATATCTTAATAGTATACAACGTTATACGTTATATAGCAATAGGATCTAACGTTATACGATATATCGTAACAGTATATAACGTTATACGTTATATCGTAATACTATACAACGTTATACGTTATATCGTAATGCTATAGAACGTTATACGTTATTTTGTAATAGTATATAACGTTATACGCTATATGGTTATAGTATATAACGTTATAGGTTATATCGTTGTAGTATATAACGTTATACGTTATATCGTTAAGGTATATAACGTTATACGTTGTATCCTAATAGTATATAACGTTATACGTTGTAACGGTGTACTACATAACGTTATACGATATATCGTAATAGTATAAAACGTTATACGTTACGTCGTAATAGTATATAACGTTATACGTTGTAACGGTATACTACATAACGTTATACGTTGTAACGGTGTACTACATAACGTTATACGTTATATCGTAATGCTATATAACATTATACGTTATTTTGTAATATTATATAACGCTATGCGTTATTTTGTAATAGTATATAACGTTATACGTTGTAACGGTGTACTACATAACGTTATACGATATATCGTAATAGTATAAAACGTTATACGTTACGTCGTAATAGTATATAACGTTATACGTTCTAACGGTATACTACATAACGTTATACGTTGCAACGGTATACTACATAACGTTATACGTTATATGGTAATAGTTTACAACTTTATACGTTATATCGTAATGCTATACAACGTTATACGTTATATCGTAATACTATACAATGTTATACGTTATATCGTAATGCTATATATCGATATACGTTATATCGTTATAGTATATACCGTTATACGTTGGAACGATATGTTACATAGCGTTATACGTTATATGAAAACAGTATACAACGTTATACATTATATCGTAATGCTATATAACGTTATACGTTATATCGTAATAGTATATTACGTTATACGTTGTAACGGTATACTACATAACGTTATACGTTGTAACGGTGTACTACATAACGTTATACGTTATATCGTAATGCTATATAACATTATACGTTATTTTGTAATATTATATAACGCTATGCGTTATTTTGTAATAGTATATAACGTTATACGTTGTAACGTTGTACTACATAACGTTATACGTTGTAACGGTGTACTACATAACGTTATACGTTATATCGTAATACTATACAACGTTATACATTATCATAATGGTATATAACGTTATACGCTATATCGTTATAGTATATAATATTATACGTTATATCGTTATAGTATATAACGTTATACGTTGTAACGGTGTACTACATAACGTTATACGTTGTAACGGTGTACTACATAACGTTATACGTTATATCGTAATAGTATACAACGTTATTCGTTATATCGAAATAGTATATAGCGTTATACGTTATATTGTTATAGTATATAACGTTATACGTTGTAACGTTGTACTACATAACGTTATACGTTCTAACGGTGTACTACATAACGTTATAGGTTATATCGTAATGCTATATAACGTTATACGTTATTTGGTAATAGTATATAAAGTTATACGTTATATCGTTATAGTATATAACGTTATACGTTATATCGTTATAGTATATAACGTTATACGTTATATCGTTAAGGTATATAACGTTATACGTTATTTTGTAATAGTTTATAACGTTATACGTTATTTTGTAATACTATATAACGTTATACGTTATTTTGTATTAGTATATAACATTATACGTTATATCGTAATAGTATATTACGTTATACGTTGTAACGGTATATTACATAACGTTATACGTTGTAACGGTGTACTACATGACGTTATACGTTATATCGTAATGCTATATAACGTTATACGTTATTTTGTAATATTATATAACGCTATACGTTATTTTGTAATAGTATATAACGTTATACGTTATATCGTAATGATATATAACGTTATACGTTATTTTGCAATAGTATATAACGTTATACGATATATCGTAATGGTATATAACGTTATACGTTATATCGTTATAGTATATAGCGTTATACGTTGTAACGTTGTACTACATAACGTTATACGTTGTAGCGGTGTAAACATAACGTTATACGTTATATCGTAATGCTATAGAAAGTTATACGTTATTTTGAAATAGTATATAACGTTATTCGTTATATCGAAATAGTATATAACGTTATACGTTATATTGTTATAGTATATAACGTTATACGTTGTAACGTTGTACTACATAACGTTATACGTTGTAACGGTGTACTACATAACGTTATACGTTATATCGTAATACTATACAACGTTATACGTTATATCGTAATGGTATATAACGTTATACGTCATATCGTTATAGTATACAACGTTATACGTTATATCGTAATGGTATATAACGTTATACGTCATATCGTTATAGTATACAACGTTATACGTTATATCGTTATAGTATATAATGTTATACGTTGTAACGGTGTACTACATAACGTTATACGTTGTGACGGTATACTACATAACGTTATACGTTATATCGTAATAGTATATAACGCTATACGTTTTAGCGGTATACTACGTAACGTTATACGTTATATCGTTATAGTATATATCGTTATACGTTATATCGTTATAGTATATAACGCTATACGTTTTATCGTTATAGTATATAACGTTATACGATATATCGTTATAGTATATAACGTTATACGTTGTAACGGTGTACTACATAACGTTATACGTTGTAACGGTGTACTACATAACGTTATACGTTGTAACGGTGTACTACATAACGTTATACGTTGTAATGGTGTACTACATAACGTTATACGTTATATCGTAATAGTATACAACGTTATTCGTTATATCGTATTAGTATATAACGTTATACGTTATATCGTAATAGTATATAACGTTATACGTTATATCGTAATAGTATACAACGTCATTCGTTATATCGTATTAGTATATAACGTTATACGTTATATCGTAATAGTATATAACGCTATACGTTATATCGTTATAGTATATAACGTTATACGTTATATCGTTATAGTATATAATGTTATACGTTGTAACGGTGTACTACATAACGTTATACGTTGTGACGGTATACTACATAACGTTATACGTTATATCGTAATAGTATATAACGCTATACGTTTTAGCGGTATACTACGTAACGTTATACGTTATATCGTTATAGTATATATCGTTATACGTTATATCGTTATAGTATATAACGCTATACGTTATATCGTTATTGTATATAACGTTATACGTTATACCGTTATAGTATATAACGTTATACGTTGCAACGGTGTACTACATAACGTTATACGTTGTAACGGTGTACTACATAACGTTATACGTTATATCGTAATACTATACAACGTTATACGTTATATCCTAATGGTATATAACTTTATACGTTATATCGTTATAGTATATAACGTTATACGTTATATCGTTATAGTATATAACGTTATACGTTGTAACGGTGTACTACATAACGTTATACGTTGTAACGGTGTACTACATAGCGTTATACGTTATATCGTAATGCTATATAGCGTTATACGTTATTTTGTAATATTATATAACGTTATACTTTATTTTGTAATAGTATATAACGTTATACGTTATTTTGTAATACTATATAACGTTGTACGTTATTTTGTAATAGTATATAACGTTATACGTTATGTCGTAGTATGATACAAAGTTATACGTTATTATGTAATAGTATATAACGTTATACGTTGTATCGTAATACCAGACAACGTTATACGTTATATCGTAGTAGTATATAACGTTATACGTTTTAACGGTATACTACATAGCGTTATACGTTATATGATAATAGTATACAACGTTATACGTTATATCGTAATGCTATATAACGTTATACGTTATTTTGTAATAGTATATAACGTTATACGTTATTTTGTAATAGTATATAACGTTATACGTTATATCGTAATACTATCCAACCTTATACGTTATATCGTAATGCTATATAATGTTATACGTTATTTTGTAATAGTATATAACGTTATACGTTATATCGTAATAGTATATAACGTTATACGTTATGTCGATATAGTATATGACGTTATACGTTATATCGTAATGGTATATAAAGTTATACGTTGTAACGGTATGTTACATAGCGTTATACGTTATATGATAACAGTATACAACGTTATACGTTATATCGTAATGCTATATAACGTTATACGTTATATCGTAATAGTATATTACGTTATACGTTGTAACGGTATACTACATAACGTTATACGTTGTAACGGTGTTCTACATAACGTTATACGTTATATCGTAATGCTATATAACGTTATACGTTATTTTGTAATATTATATAACGTTATACGTTATTTTGTAATAGTTTATAACGTTATACGTTATATCGTAATGGTATATAACGTTATACGTTATTTTGTAATAGTATATAACGTTATACGATATATCGTAATGGTATATAACGTTATACGTTATATCGTTATAGTATATAGCGTTATACGTTGTAACGTTGTACTACATAACGTTATACGTTGTAGCGGTGTTCTACATAACGTTATACGTTATATCGTAATACTATACAACGTTATACATTATCCTAATGGTATATAACGTCATACGTTATATCGTAATACTATACAACGTTATACGTTATATCCTAATGGTATATAACGTTATACGTTATATCGTTATAGTATATAACGTTATACGATATATCGTTATAGTATATAACGTTATACGTTGAAACGGTGTACTACATAACGTTATACGTTGTAACGGTGTGCTACATAGCGTTATACGTTATATCGTAATAGTATACAACGTTATTCGTTATATCGTATTAGTATATGACGTTATACGTTATATCGTAATAGTATATAACGCTATACGTTGTAACGGTGTACTACATAACGTTATACGTTATATCCTAATGGTATATAACGTTATACGTTACATCGTTATAGTATATAGCGTTATACGTTATATCGTTATAGTATATAACGTTATACGTTATATCGTTATAGTATATAACGTTATACGTTATATCGTTATAGTATATAACGTTATACGTTATATCGTTATAGTATATAACGTTATACGTTTTAACGGTATACTACATAGCGTTATACGTTATATGATAATAGTATACAACGTTATACGTTATATCGTAATGCTATATAACGTTATACGTTATTTTGTAATAGTATATAACGTTATACGTTATTTTGTAATAGTATATAACGTTATACGTTATATCATAATACTATCCAACCTTATACGTTATATCGTAATGCTATATAACGTTATACGTTATTTTGTAATAGTATATAACGTTATACGTTATATCGTAATAGTATATAACGTTATACGTTATGTCGATATAGTATATGACGTTATACGTTATATCGTAATAGTATATAAAGTTATACGTTGTAACGGTATGTTACATAGCGTTATACGTTATATGATAACAGTATACAACGTTATACGTTATATCGTAATGCTATATAACGTTATACGTTATATCGTAATAGTATATTACGTTATACGTTGTAACGGTATACTACATAACGTTATACGTTGTAACGGTGTACTACATAACGTTATACGTTATATCGTAATGCTATATAACGTTATACGTTATTTTGTAATATTATATAACGTTATACGTTATTTTGTAATAGTTTATAACGTTATACGTTATATCGTAATGGTATATAACGTTATACGTTATTTTGTAATAGTATATAACGTTATACGATATATCGTAATGGTATATAACGTTATACGTTATATCGTTATAGTATATAGCGTTATACGTTGTAACGTTGTACTACATAACGTTATACGTTGTAGCGGTGTACTACATAACGTTATACGTTATATCGTAATACTATACAACGTTATACATTATCCTAATGGTATATAACGTCATACGTTATATCGTAATACTATACAACGTTATACGTTATATCCTAATGGTATATAACGTTATACGTTATATCGTTATAGTATATAACGTTATACGATATATCGTTATAGTATATAACGTTATACGTTGAAACGGTGTACTACATAACGTTATACGTTATATCGTAATAGTATACAACGTTATTCGTTATATCGTATTAGTATATGACGTTGTACGTTATATCGTAATAGTATATAACGCTATACGTTGTAACGGTGCACTACGTAACGTTATACGTTATTTTGTAATCGTATATAACGTTATACGTTATATCGTAATGGTATATAACGTTATACGTTATTTTGTAATAGTATATAATGTTATACGTTATATCGTAATGGTATATAACGTTATACGTTATATCGTTATAGAATATAGCGTTATACGTTGTAACGTTGTACTACATAACGTTATACGTTGTAACGGTGTACTACATAGCGTTATGCGTTATATCGTAATAGTATACAACGTTATTCGTTATATCGTAATATTATATAACGATATACGTTATAAAGTAATGGTATATAACGTTATACGTTATATCGTTATAGTATATAACGTTATACGTTGTAACGTTGTACTACATAACGTTATACGTTGTAACGGTGTACTACATAACGTTATACGTTATAGCGTAATACTATACAACGTTATACGTTATATTGTAATGGTATATAACGTTATAAGTTCTATCTTAATAGTATACAACGTTATACGTTATATAGCAATAGGATCTAACGTTATACGATATATCGTAATAGTATATAACGTTATACGTTATATCGTAATACTATACAATGTTATACGTTATATCGTAATGCTATAGAACGTTATACGTTATTTGGTAATAGTATATAACGTTATTCGTTATATCGAAATAGTATATAACGTTATACGTTATATCGTAATAGTATACAACGTTATACGTTATATCATAATGGTATATAACGTTATACGTTATATTGTTATAGTATATAACGTTATACGTTGTAACGGTGTACTACATAACGTTATACGTTGTAATGGTGTACTACATAACGTTATACGTTATATCGTAATAGTATACAACGTTATTCGTTATATCGTATTAGTATATAACGTTATACGTTATATCGTAATAGTATATAACGCTATACGTTATATCGTTATAGTATATAACGTTATACGTTATATCGTAATAGTATACAACGTTATTCGTTATATCGTATTAGTATATAACGTTATACGTTATATCGTAATAGTATATAACGCTATACGTTATATCGTTATAGTATATAACGTTATACGTAATATCGTTATAGTATATAATGTTATACGTTGTAACGGTGTACTACATAACGTTATACGTTGTGACGGTATACTACATAACGTTATACGTTATATCGTAATAGTATATAACGCTATACGTTTTAGCGGTATACTACGTAACGTTATACGTTATATCGTTATAGTATATATCGTTATACGTTATATCGTTATAGTATATAACGCTATACGTTATATCGTTATAGTATATACCGTTATACGTTATATCGTTATAGTATATAACGTTATACGTTGCAACGGTGTACTACATAATGTTATACGTTGTAACGGTGTACTACATAACGTTATACGTTATATCGTAATACTATACAACGTTATACGTTATATCCTAATGGTATATAACGTTATACGTTATATCGTTATAGTATAATGTTATACGTTATATCGTTATAGTATATAACGTTATACGTTATATCGTTATAGTATATAACGTTATACGTTGTAACGGTGTAAGACATAACGTTATACGTTGTAACGGTGTACTACATAACGTTATACGTTATATCGTAATGCTATATAGCGTTATACGTTATTTTGTAATATTATAGAACGTTATACGTTATTTTGTAATAGTATATAACGTTATACGTTATTTTGTAATAGTATATAACGTTATACGTTATATCGTAATGCTATATAACGTTATACGTTATTTTGTAATATTATATAACGTTATACGTTATTTTGTAATAGTTTATAACGTTATACGTTATATCGTAATGGTATATAACGTTATACGTTATTTTGTAATAGTATATAACGTTATACGATATATCGTAATGGTATATAACGTTATACGTTATATCGTTATAGTATATAACGTTATACGTTGCAACGGTGTACTACATAACGTTATAAGTTGTAACGGTGTACTACATAACGTTATACGTTATATCGTAATACTATACAACGTTATACGTTATATCCTAATTTTATATAACGTTATACGTTATATCGTTATAGTATAATGTTATACGTTATATCGTTATAGTATATAACGTTATACGTTATATCGTTATAGTATATAACGTTATACGTTATATCGTTATAGTATATAACGTTATACGTTGTAACGGTGTACTACATAACGTTATACGTTGTAACGGTGTACTACATAACGTTATACGTTATATCGTAATGCTATATAGCGTTATACGTTATTTTGTAATATTATAGAACGTTATACGTTATTTTGTAATAGTATATAACGTTATACGTTATTTTGTAATACTATATAACGTTGTACGTTATTTTGTAATAGTATATAACGTTATACGTTATATCGAAATAGTATATAACGTTATACGTTATATTGTTATAGTATATAACGTTATACGTTGTAACGTTGTACTACATAACGTTATACGTTGTAACGGTGTACTACATAACGTTATACGTTATATCGTAATGGTATATAACGTTATACGTTATATCGTTATAGTATATAACATTATACGTTATATCGTTATGGTATATAACGTTATACGTTATATCGTAATGGTATACAACGTTATACGTTATATCATAATGGTATATAACGTTATACGTTATATTGTTATAGTATATAACGTTATACGTTGTAACGGTGTACTACATAACGTTATACGTTATATCGTAATGGTATATAACGTTATACGTTATATCGTTATAGTATATAACATTATACGTTATATCGTTATGGTATATAACGTTATACGTTATATCGTAATGGTATACAACGTTATACGTTATATCGTAATGGTATACAACGTTATACGTTATATCATAATGGTATATAACGTTATACGTTATATTGTTATAGTATATAACGTTATACGTTGTAACGGTGTACTACATAACGTTATACGTTGTAATGGTGTACTACATAACGTTATACGTTATATCGTAATAGTATACAACGTTATTCGTTATATCGTATTAGTATATAACGTTATACGTTATATCGTAATAGTATATAACGCTATACGTTATATCGTTATAGTATATAACGTTATACGTTATATCGTAATAGTATACAACGTTATTCGTTATATCGTATTAGTATATAACGTTATACGTTATATCGTAATAGTATATAACGCTATACGTTATATCGTTATAGTATATAACGTTATACGTAATATCGTTATAGTATATAATGTTATACGTTGTAACGGTGTACTACATAACGTTATACGTTGTGACGGTATACTACATAACGTTATACGTTATATCGTAATAGTATATAACGCTATACGTTTTAGCGGTATACTACGTAACGTTATACGTTATATCGTTATAGTATATATCGTTATACGTTATATCGTTATAGTATATAACGCTATACGTTATATCGTTATAGTATATAACGTTATACGTTATATCGTTATAGTATATAACGTTATACGTTGCAACGGTGTACTACATAATGTTATACGTTGTAACGGTGTACTACATAACGTTATACGTTATATCGTAATACTATACAACGTTATACGTTATATCCTAATGGTATATAACGTTATACGTTATATCGTTATAGTATAATGTTATACGTTATATCGTTATAGTATATAACGTTATACGTTATATCGTTATAGTATATAACGTTATACGTTGTAACGGTGTAAGACATAACGTTATACGTTGTAACGGTGTACTACATAACGTTATACGTTATACCGTAATGCTATATAGCGTTATACGTTATTTTGTAATATTATAGAACGTTATACGTTATTTTGTAATAGTATATAACGTTATACGTTATTTTGTAATAGTATATAACGTTATACGTTATTTTGTAATACTATATAACGTTATACGTTATTTTGTAATAGTATATAACGTTATACGTTATATCGTAATAGTATATAACGTTATACGTTATGTCGATATAGTATATGACGTTATACGTTATATCGTAATAGTATATAAAGTTATACGTTGTAACGGTATGTTACATAGCGTTATACGTTATATGATAACAGTATACAACGTTATACGTTATATCGTAATGCTATATAACGTTATACGTTATATCGTAATAGTATATTACGTTATACGTTGTAACGGTATACTACATAACGTTATACGTTGTAACGGTGTACTACATAACGTTATACGTTGTAACGGTGTACTACATAACGTTATACGTTATATCGTAATAGTATACAACGTTATTCGTTATATCGTAATAGTATATAACGATATACGTTATAAAGTAATGGTATATAACGTTATACGTTATATCTTAATAGTATACAACGTTATACGTTATATAGCAATAGGATCTAACGTTATACGTTATATCGTAATAGTATACAACGTTATTCGTTATATCGTATTAGTATATAACGTTATACGTCATATCGTTATAGTATATAACGCTATACGTTATATCGTTATAGTATATAACGTTATACGTTATATCGTTATAGTATATAATGTTATACGTTGTAACGGTGTACTACATAACGTTATACGTTGTAACGGTGTACTACATAACGTTATAGGTTATATCGTAATAGTATATAACGCTATACGTTTTAACGGTATACTACGTAACGTTATACGTTATATCGTTATAGTATATATCGTTATACGTTATATCGTTATAGTATATAACGCTATACGTTATATCGTTATAGTATATAACGTTATACGTTATATCGTTATAGTATATAACGCTATACGTTGCAACGGTGTACTACATAACGTTATACGTTGTAACGGTGTACTACATAACGTTATACGTTATATCGTAATACTATACAACGTTATACGTTATATCCTAATGGTATATAACGTTATACGTTATATCGTTATAGTATATAACGTTATACGTTATATCGTTATAGTATATAACGTTATACGTTATATCGTTATAGTATATAACGTTATACGTTGTAACGGTGTACTACATAACGTTATACGTTATATCGTAATGCTATATAGCGTTATACGTTATTTTGTAATATTATAGAACGTTATACGTTATTTTGTAATAGTATATAACGTTATACGTTATATCGTAATACTATCCAACCTTATACGTTATATCGTAATGCTATATAACGTTATACGTTATTTTGTAATAGTATATAACGTTATACGTTATATCGTAATAGTATATAACGTTATACGTTATGTCGATATAGTATATGACGTTATACGTTATATCGTAATAGTATATAAAGTTATACGTTGTAACGGTATGTTACATAGCGTTATACGTTATATGATAACAGTATACAACGTTATACGTTATATCGTAATGCTATATAACGTTATACGTTATATCGTAATAGTATATTACGTTATACGTTGTAACGGTATACTACATAACGTTATACGTTGTAGCGGTGTACTACATAACGTTATACGTTATATCGTAATACTATACAACATTATACGTTATATCCTAATGGTATATAACGTTATACGTTATATCGTTATAGTATATAACGTTATACGTTGTAACGTTGTACTACATAACGTTATACGTTGTAGCGGTGTACTACATAACGTTATACGTTATATCGTAATACTATACAACGTTATACGTTATATCCTAATGGTATATAACGTTATACGTTATATCGTTATAGTATAATGTTATACGTTATATCGTTATAGTATATAACGTTATACGTTATATCGTTATAGTATATAACGTTATACGTTGTAACGGTGTACTACATAACGTTATACGTTATATCGTAATACTATACAACGTTATACGTTATATCCTAATGGTATATAACGTTATACGTTATATCGTTATAGTATATAACGTTATACGTTATATCGTTATAGTATATAACGTTATACGTTGTAATGTTGTACTACATAACGTTATACGTTGTAACGGTGTACTACATAACGTTATACGTTGTAATGGTGTACTACATAACGTTATACGTTATATCGTAATAGTATACAACGTTATACGTTATATCGTAATAGTATATAACGCTATACGTTATATCGTTATAGTATATAACGTTATACGTTATATCGTAATAGTATACAACGTTATTCGTTATATCGTATTAGTATATAACGTTATACGTTATATCGTAATAGTATATAACGCTATACGTTATATCGTTATAGTATATAACGTTATACGTTATATCGTTATAGTATATAACGTTATACGTTATATCGTAATGCTATATAACGTTATACGTTGTAACGGTATGTTACATAGCGTTATACGTTATATGATAACAGTATACAACGTTATACGTTATATCGTAATGCTATATAACGTTATACGTTATATCGTAATAGTATATTACGTTATACGTTGTAACGGTATACTACATAACGTTATACGTTGTAACGGTGTACTACATAACGTTATACGTTATATCGTAATAGTATACAACGTTATTCGTTATATCGTATTAGTATATGACGTTGTACGTTATATCGTAATAGTATATAACGCTATACGTTGAAACGGTGCACTACATAACGTTATACGTTATTTTGTAATAGTATATAATGTTATACGTTATATCGTAATGGTATATAACGTTATACGTTATATCGTTATAGAATATAGCGTTATACGTTGTAACGTTGTACTACATAACGTTATACGTTGTAACGGTGTACTACATAGCGTTATGCGTTATATCGTAATAGTATACAACGTTATTCGTTATATCGTAATATTATATAACGATATACGTTATAAAGTAATGGTATGTAACGTTATACGTTATATCGTTATAGTATATATCGTTATACGTTGTAACGTTGTACTACATAACGTTATACGTTGTAACGGTGTACTACATAACGTTATACGTTATAGCGTAATACTATACAACGTTATACGTTATATTGTAATGGTATATAACGTTATAAGTTCTATCTTAATAGTATACAACGTTATACGTTATATAGCAATAGGATCTAACGTTATACGATATATCGTAATAGTATATAACGTTATACGTTATATCGTAATACTATACAATGTTATACGTTATATCGTAATGCTATAGAACGTTATACGTTATTTTGTAATAGTATATAACGTTATTCGTTATATCGAAATAGTATATAACGTTATACGTTATATTGTTATAGTATATAACGTTATACGTTGTAACGTTGTACTACATAACGTTATACGTTGTAACGGTGTACTACATAACGTTATACGTTATATCGTAATGGTATATAACGTTATACGTTATATCGTTATAGTATATAACATTATACGTTATATCGTTATGGTATATAACGTTATACGTTATATCGTAATAGTATACAACGTTATACGTTATATCATAATGGTATATAACGTTATACGTTATATTGTTATAGTATATAACGTTATACGTTGTAACGGTGTACTACATAACGTTATACGTTGTAATGGTGTACTACATAACGTTATACGTTATATCGTAATAGTATACAACGTTATTCGTTATATCGTATTAGTATATAACGTTATACGTTATATCGTAATAGTATATAACGCTATACGTTATATCGTTATAGTATATAACGTTATACGTTATATCGTAATAGTATACAACGTTATTCGTTATATCGTATTAGTATATAACGTTATACGTTATATCGTAATAGTATATAACGCTATACGTTATATCGTTATAGTATATAACGTTATACGTAATATCGTTATAGTATATAATGTTATACGTTGTAACGGTGTACTACATAACGTTATACGTTGTGACGGTATACTACATAACGTTATACGTTATATCGTAATAGTATATAATGCTATACGTTTTAGCGGTATACTACGTAACGTTATACGTTATATCGTTATAGTATATATCGTTATACGTTATTTCGTTATAGTATATAACGCTATACGTTATATCGTTATAGTATATAACGTTATGCGTTATATCGTTATAGTATATAACGTTATACGTTGCAACGGTGTACTACATAATGTTATACGTTGTAACGGTGTACTACATAACGTTATACGTTATATCGGAATACTATACAACGTTATACGTTATATCCTAATGGTATATAACGTTATACGTTATATCGTTATAGTATAATGTTATACGTTATATCGTTATAGTATATAACGTTATACGTTATATCGTTATAGTATATAACGTTATACGTTCTAACGGTGTAAGACATAACGTTATACGTTGTAACGGTATACTACATAACGTTATACGTTGTAACGGTGTACTACATAACGTTATACGTTATATCGTAATGCTATATAACGTTATACGTTACTTTGTAATATTATATAACGTTATGCGTTATTTTGTAATAGTTTATAACGTTATACGTTATATCGTAATGGTATATAACGTTATACGTTATTTTGTAATAGTATATAACGTTATACGATATATCGTAATGGTATATAACGTTATACGTTATATCGTTATAGTATATAGCGTTATACGTTGTAACGTTGTACTACATAACGTTATACGTTGTAGCGGTGTACTACATAACGTTATACGTTATATCGTAATACTATACAACGTTATACATTATCCTAATGGTATATAACGTCATACGTTATATCGTAATACTATACAACGTTATACGTTATATCCTAATGGTATATAACGTTATACGTTATATCGTTATAGTATATAACGTTATACGATATATCGTTATAGTATATAACGTTATACGTTGAAACGGTGTACTACATAACGTTATACGTTGTAACGGTGTACTACATAACGTTATACGTTATATCGTAATAGTATACAACGTTATTCGTTATATCGTATTGGTATATGACGTTATACGTTATATCGTAATAGTATATAACGCTATACGTTGTAACGGTGTACTACATAACGTTATACGTTATATCGTAATGCTATACAACGTTATACGTTATATCCTAATGGTATATAACGTCATACGTTATATGGTAATACTATACAACGTTATACGTTATATCCTAATGGTATATAACGTTATACGTTATATCGTTATAGTATATAACGTTATACGATATATCGTTATAGTATATAACGTTATACGTTGTAACGTTGTACTACATAACGTTATACGTTGTAACGGTGTACTACATAACGTTATACGTTATATCGTAATGGTATATAACGTTATACGTTATATCGTTATAGTATATAACATTATACGTTATATCGTTATGGTATATAACGTTATACGTTATATCGTAATAGTATACAACGTTATACGTTATATCATAATGGTATATAACGTTATACGTTATATTGTTATAGTATATAACGTTATACGTTGTAACGGTGTACTACATAACGTTATACGTTGTAATGGTGTACTACATAACGTTATACGTTATATCGTAATAGTATACAACGTTATTCGTTATATCGTATTAGTATATGACGTTGTACGTTATATCGTAATAGTATATAACGCTATACGTTGAAACGGTGCACTACATAACGTTATACGTTATTTTGTAATAGTAAATAATGTTATACGTTATATCGTAATGGTATATAACGTTATACGTTATATCGTTATATAATATAGCGTTATACGTTGTAACGTTGTACTACATAACGTTATACGTTGTAACGGTGTACTACATAGCGATATGCGTTATATCGTAATAGTATACAACGTTATTCGTTATATCGTAATATTATATAACGATATACGTTATAAAGTAATGGTATGTAACGTTATACGTTATATCGTTATAGTATATATTGTTATACGTTGTAACGTTGTACTACATAACGTTATACGTTGTAACGGTGTACTACATAACGTTATACGTTATAGCGTAATACTATACAACGTTATACGTTATATTGTAATGGTATATAACGTTATAAGTTCTATCTTAATAGTATACAACGTTATACGTTATATAGCAATAGGATCTAACGTTATACGATATATCGTAATAGTATATAACGTTATACGTTATATCGTAATACTATACAATGTTATACGTTATATCGTAATGCTATAGAACGTTATACGTTATTTTGTAATAGTATATAACGTTATTCGTTATATCGAAATAGTATATAACGTTATACGTTATATTGTTATAGTATATAACGTTATACGTTGTAACGTTGTACTACATAACGTTATACGTTGTAACGGTGTACTACATAACGTTATACGTTATATCGTAATGGTATATAACGTTATACGTTATATCGTTATAGTATATAACATTATACGTTATATCGTTATGGTATATAACGTTATACGTTATATCGTAATAGTATACAACGTTATACGTTATATCATAATGGTACATAACGTTATTCGTTATATTGTTATAGTATATAACGTTATACGTTGTAACGGTGTACTACATAACGTTATACGTTGTAATGGTGTACTACAAAACGTTATACGTTATATCGTAATAGTATACAACGTTATTCCTTATATCGTATTAGTATATAACGTTATACGTTATATCGTAATAGTATATAACGCTATACGTTATATCGTTATAGTATATAACGTTATACGTTATATCGTAATAGTATACAACGTTATTCGTTATATCGTATTAGTATATAACGTTATACGTTATATCGTAATAGTATATAACGCTATACGTTATATCGTTATAGTATATAACGTTATACGTAATATCGTTATAGTATATAATTTTATACGTTGTAACGGTGTACTACATAACGTTATACGTTGTGACGGTATACTACATAACGTTATACGTTATATCGTTATAGTATATATCGTTATACGTTATATCGTTATAGTATATAACGCTATACGTTATATCGTTATAGTATATAACGTTATACGTTATATCGTTATAGTATATAACGTTATACGTTGCAACGGTGTACTACATAATGTTATACGTTGTAACGGTGTACTACATAACGTTATACGTTATATCGTAATACTATACAACGTTATACGTTATATCCTAATGGTATATAACGTTATACGTTATATCGTTATAGTATAATGTTATACGTTATATCGTTATAGTATATAACGTTATACGTTATATCGTTATAGTATATAACGTTATACGTTGTAACGATGTAAGACATAACGTTATACGTTGTAACGGTGTACTACATAACGTTATACGTTATATCGTAATGCTATATAGCGTTATACGTTATTTTGTAATATTATAGAACGTTATACGTTATTTTGTAATAGTATATAACGTTATACGTTATTTTGTAATACTATATAACGTTGTACGTTATTTTGTAATAGTATATAACGTTATACGTTATGTCGTAGTATTATACAAAGTTATACGTTATTATGTAATAGTATATAACGTTATACGTTGTGTCGTAATACCAGACAACGTTATACGTTATATCATAGTAGTATATAACGTTATACGTTTTAACGGTATACTACATAGCGTTATACGTTATATGATAATAGTATACAACGTTATACGTTATATCGTAATGCTATATAACGTTATACGTTATTTTGTAATAGTATATAACGTTATACGTTATTTTGTAATAGTATATAAGGTTATACGTTATATCGTAATACTATCCAACCTTATACGTTATATCGTAATGCTATATAACGTTATACGTTATTTTGTAATAGTATATAACGTTATACGTTATATCGTAATAGTATATAACGTTATACGTTATGTCGATATAGTATATGACGTTATACGTTATATCGTAATAGTATATAAAGTTATACGTTGTAACGGTATGTTACATAGCGTTATACGTTATATGATAACAGTATACAACGTTATACGTTATATCGTAATGCTATATAACGTTATACGTTATATCGTAATAGTATATTACGTTATACGTTGTAACGGTATACTACATAACGTTATACGTTGTAACGGTGTACTACATAACGTTATACGTTATATCGTAATGCTATATAACGTTATACGTTACTTTGTAATATTATATAACGTTATGCGTTATTTTGTAATAGTTTATAACGTTATACGTTATATCGTAATGGTATATAACGTTATACGTTATTTTGTAATAGTATATAACGTTATACGATATATCGTAATGGTATATAACGTTATACGTTATATCGTTATAGTATATAGCGTTATACGTTGTAACGTTGTACTACATAACGTTATACGTTGTAGCGGTGTACTACATAACGTTATACGTTATATCGTAATACTATACAACGTTATACATTATCCTAATGGTATATAACGTCATACGTTATATCGTAATACTATACAACGTTATACGTTATATCCTAATGGTATATAACGTTATACGTTATATCGTTATAGTATATAACGTTATACGATATATCGTTATAGTATATAACGTTATACGTTGAAACGGTGTACTACATAACGTTATACGTTGTAACGGTGTACTACATAACGTTATACGTTATATCGTAATAGTATACAACGTTATTCGTTATATCGTATTGGTATATGACGTTATACGTTATATCGTAATAGTATATAACGCTATACGTTGTAACGGTGTACTACATAACGTTATACGTTATATCGTAATGCTATACAACGTTATACGTTATATCCTAATGGTATATAACGTCATACGTTATATCGTAATACTATACAACGTTATACGTTATATCCTAATGGTATATAACGTTATACGTTATATCGTTATAGTATATAACGTTATACGATATATCGTTATAGTATATAACGTTATACGTTGAAACGGTGTACTACATAACGTTATACGTTGTAACGGTGTACTACATAACGTTATACGTTATATCGTAATAGTATACAAAGTTATTCGTTATATCGTATTGGTATATGACGTTATACGTTATATCGTAATAGTATATATCGCTATACGTTGTAACGGTGTACTACATAACGTTATACGTTATATCGTAATGCTATACAACGTTATACGTTATATCCTAATGGTATATAACGTTATACGTTATATCGTTATAGTATATAACGTTATACGTTATATCGTTATAGTATATAACGTTATACGTTATATCGTTATAGTATATAACGTTATACGTTATATCGTTATAGTATATAACGTTATACGTTGTAACGGTGTACTACATAACGTTATACGTTATATCGCAATAGTATACAACGTTATTCGTTATATGGTAATAGTATATAACGATATACGTTATAAAGTAATGGTATATAACGTTATACGTTATATCTTAATAGTATACAACGTTATACGTTATATAGCAATAGGATCTAACGTTATACGTTATATCGTAATAGTATACAACGTTATTCGTTATATCGTATTAGTATATAACGTTATACGTCATATCGTTATAGTATATAACGCTATACGTTATATCGTTATAGTATATAACGTTATACGATATATCGTTATAGTATATAACGTTATACGTTGAAACGGTGTACTACATAACGTTATACGTTGTAACGGTGTACTACATAACGTTATACGTTATATCGTAATAGTATACAACGTTATTCGTTATATCGTATTGGTATATGACGTTATACGTTATATCGTAATAGTATATAACGCTATACGTTTTAACGGTATACTACGTAACGTTATACGTTATTTCGTTATAGTATATATCGTTATACGTTATATCGTTATAGTATATAACGCTATACGTTATATCGTTATAGTATATAACGTTATACGTTATATCGTTATAGTATATAACGCTATACGTTGCAACGGTGTACTACATAACGTTATACGTTGTAACGGTGTACTACATAACGTTATACGTTATATCGTAATACTATACAACGTTATACGTTATATCCTAATGGTATATAACGTTATACGTTATATCGTTATAGTACATAACGTTATACGCTATGTCGTTATAGTATATAACGTTATACGTTATATCGTTATAGTATATAACGTTATACGTTGTAACGGTGTACTACATAACGTTATACGTTATATCGTAATGCTATATAGCGTTATACGTTATTTTGTAATATTATAGAACGTTATACGTTATTTTGTAATAGTATATAACGTTATACGTTATTTTGTAATACTATATAACGTTGTACGTTATTTTGTAATAGTATATAACGTTATACGTTATGTCGTAGTATTATACAAAGTTATACGTTATTATGTAATAGTATATAACGTTATACGTTGTATCGTAATACCAGACAACGTTATACGTTATATCATAGTAGTATATAACGTTATACGTTTTAACGGTATACTACATAGCGTTATACGTTATATGATAATAGTATACAACGTTATACGTAATATCGTAATGCTATATAACGTTATACGTTATTTGGTAATAGTATATAACGTTATACGTTATTTTGTAATAGTATATAACGTTATACGTTATATCGTAATACTATCCAACCTTATACGTTATATCGTAATGCTATATAACGTTATACGTTATTTTGTAATAGTATATAACGTTATACGTTATATCGTAATAGTATATAACGTTATACGTTATGTCGATATAGTATATGACGTTATACGTTATATCGTAATAGTATATAAAGTTATACGTTGTAACGGTATGTTACATAGCGTTATACGTTATATGATAACAGTATACAACGTTATACGTTATATCGTAATGCTATATAACGTTATACGTTATATCGTAATAGTATATTACGTTATACGTTGTAACGGTATACTACATAACGTTATACGTTGTAACGGTGTACTACATAACGTTATACGTTATATCGTAATGCTATATAACGTTATACGTTATTTTGTAATATTATATAACGTTATACGTTATTTTGTAATAGTTTATAACGTTATACGTTATATCGTAATCGTATATAACGTTATACGTTATTTTGTAATAGTATATAACGTTATACGATATATCGTAATGGTATATAACGTTATACGTTACATCGTTATAGTATATAGCGTTATACGTTGTAACGTTGTACTACATAACGTTATACGTTGTAGCGGTGTACTACATAACGTTATACGTTATATCGTAATACTATACAACATTATACGTTATATCCTAATGGTATATAACGTTATACGTTATATCGTTATAGTATATAACGTTATGCGATATATCGTTATAGTATATAACGTTATACGTTGAAACGGTGTACTACATAACGTTATACGTTGTAACGGTGTACTACATAACGTTATACGTTATATCGTAATAGTATACAACGTTATTCGTTATATCGTATTAGTATATGACGTTATACGTTATATCGTAATAGTATATAACGCTATAAGTTGTAACGGTGTACTACATAACGTTATACGTTATATCGTAATACTATACAACGTTATACGTTATATCCTAATGGTATATAACGTTATACGTTATATCGTTATAGTATATAACGTTATACGTTATATCGTTATAGTATATAACGTTATACGTCGTAACGTTGTACTACATAACGTTATACGTTGTAACGGTGTACTACATAACGTTATACGTTGTAATGGTGTACTACATAACGTTATACGTTATATCGTAATAGTATACAACGTTATACGTTATATCGTAATAGTATATAACGCTATACGTTATATCGTTATAGTATATAACGTTATACGTTATATCGTAATAGTATACAACGTTATTCGTTATATCGTATTAGTATATAACGTTATACGTTATATCGTAATAGTATATAACGCTATACGTTACATCGTTATAGTATATAACGTTATACGTTATATCGTTATAGTATATAACGTTATACGTTATATCGTTATAGTATATAACGTTATACGTTATATCGTTATAGTATATAACGTTATACGTTGCAACGGTGTACTACATAACGTTATACGTTGTAACGGTGTACTACATAACGTTATACGTTATATCGTAATACTATACAACGTTATACGTTATATCCTAATGGTATATAACGTTATACGTTATATCGTTATAGTATAATGTTATACGTTATATCGTTATAGTATATAACGTTATACGTTATATCGTTATAGTATATAACGTTATAAGTTATATCGTTATAGTATATAACGTTATACGTTATATCGTTATAGTATATAACGTTATACGTTGTAACGGTGTACTACATAACGTTATACGTTGTAACGGTGTACTACATAACGTTATACGTTATATCGTAATGCTATATAGCGTTATACGTTATTTTGTAATATTATAGAACGTTATACGTTATTTTGTAATAGTATATAACGTTATACGTTATTTTGTAATACTATATAACGTTGTACGTTATTTTGTAATAGTATATAACGTTATACGTTATGTCGTAGTATTATACAAAGTTATACGTTATTATGTAATAGTATATAACGTTATACGTTGTGTCGTAATACCAGACAACGTTATACGTTATATCATAGTAGTATATAACGTTATACGTTTTAACGGTATACTACATAGCGTTATACGTTATATGATAATAGTATACAACGTTATACGTTATATCGTAATGCTATATAACGTTATACGTTATTTTGTAATAGTATATAACGTTATACGTTATTTTGTAATAGTATATAACGTTATACGTTATATCGTAGTACTATCCAACCTTATACGTTATATCTTAATGCTATATAACGTTATACGTTATTTTGTAATAGTATATAACGTTATACGTTATATCGTAATAGTATATAACGTTATACGTTATTTCGATATAGTATATGACGTTATACGTTATATCGTAATAGTATATAAAGTTATACGTTGTAACGGTATGTTACATAGCGTTATACGTTATATGATAACAGTATACAACGTTATACGTTATATCGTAATGCTATATAACGTTATACGTTATATCGTAATAGTATATTACGTTATACGTTGTAACGGCATACTACATAACGTTATACGTTGTAACGGTGTACTACATAACGTTATACGTTATATCGTAATGCTATATAACGTTATACGTTATTTTGTAATATTATATAACGTTATGCGTTATTTTGTAATAGTTTATAACGTTATACGTTATATCGTAATGGTATATAACGTTATACGTTCTTTTGTAATAGTATATAACGTTATACGATATATCGTAATGGTATATAACGTTATACGTTATATCGTTATAGTATATAGCGTTATACGTTGTAACGTTGTACTACATAACGTTATACGTTGTAGCGGTGTACTACATAACGTTATACGTTATATCGTAATACTATACAATGTTATACATTATCCTAATGGTATATAACGTCATACGTTATATCGTAATACTATACAACGTTATACGTTATATCCTAATGGTATATAACGTTATACGTTATATCGTTATAGTATATAACGTTATACGATATATCGTTATAGTATATAACGTTATACGTTGAAACGGTGTACTACATAACGTTATACGTTGTAACGGTGTACTACATAACGTTATACGTTATATCGTAACAGTATACAACGTTATTCGTTATATCGTATTAGTATATAACGTTATACGTTATATCGTTATAGTATATAACGCTATACGTTATATCGTTATGGTATATAACGTTATACGTTATATCGTTATAGTATATAATGTTATACGTTGTAACGGTGTACTACATAACGTTATACGTTGTGACGGTATACTACATAACGTTATAGGTTATATCGTAATAGTATATAACGCTATACGTTTTAACGGTATACTACGTAACGTTATACGTTATATCGTTATAGTATATATCGTTATACGTTTATATCGTTATAGTATATAACGCTATACGTTATATCGTTATAGTATATAACGTTATACGTTATATCGTTATAGTATATAACGTTATACGTTGCAACGGTGTACTACATAACGTTATACGTTGTAACGGTGTACTACATAACGTTATACGTTATATCGTAATACTATACAACGTTATACGTTATATCCTAATGGTATATAACTTTATACGTTATATCGTTATAGTATATAACGTTATACGTTATATCGTTATAGTATATAACGTTATACGTTATATCGTTATAGTATATAACGTTATACGTTGTAACGGTGTACTACATAACGTTATACGTTATATCGTAATGCTATATAGCGTTATACGTTATTTTGTAATATTATAGAACGTTATACGTTATTTTGTAATTATATATAACGTTATACGTTATTTTGTAATACTATATAACGTTGTACGTTATTTTGTAATAGTATATAACGTTATACGTTATGTCGTAGTATTATACAAAGTTATACGTTATTATGTAATAGTATATAACGTTATACGTTGTATCGTAATACCAGACAACGTTATACGTTATATCATAGTAGTATATAACGTTATACGTTATTTTGTAATAGTATATAACGTTATACGTTATATCGTAATACTATCCAACCTTATACGTTATATCGTAATGCTATATAACGTTATACGTTATTTTGTAATAGTATATAACGTTATACGTTATATCGTAATAGTATATAACGTTATACGTTATGTCGATATAGTATATGACGTTATACGTTATATCGTAATAGTATATAAAGTTATACGTTGTAACGGTATGTTACATAGCGTTATACGTTATATGATAACAGTATACAACGTTATACGTTATATCGTAATGCTATATAACGTTATACGTTATATCGTAATAGTATATTACGTTATACGTTGTAACGGTATACTACATAACGTTATACGTTGTAACGGTGTACTACATAACGTTATACGTTATATCGTAATGCTATATAACGTTATACGTTATTTTGTAATATTATATAACGTTATACGTTATTTTGTAATAGTTTATAACGTTATACGTTATATCGTAATCGTATATAACGTTATACGTTATTTTGTAATAGTATATAACGTTATACGATATATCGTAATGGTATATAACGTTATACGTTATATCGTGATAGTATATAGCGTTATACGTTGTAACGGTGTACTACATAACGTTATACGTTGTAGCGGTGTACTACATAACGTTATACGTTATATCGTAATACTATACAACATTATACGTTATATCCTAATGGTATATAACGTTATACGTTATATCGTTATAGTATATAACGTTATACGATATATCGTTATAGTATATAACGTTATACGTTATATCGTTATAGTATATAACGTTATACGTTGTAACGGTGTACTACATAACGTTATACGTTGTAACGGTGTACTACATAACGTTATACGTTATATCGTAATAGTATACAACGTTATTCGTTATATCGTAATAGTATATAACGATATACGTTATAAAGTAATAGTATATAACGCTATACGTTGTAACGGTGTACTACATAACGTTATACGTTATATCGTAATACTATACAACGTTATACGTTATATCCTAATGGTATATAACGTTATACGTTATATCGTTATAGTATATAACGTTATACGTTATATCGTTATAGTATATAACGTTATACGTTATATCGTTATAGTATATAACGTTATACGTTGTAACGGTGTACTACATAACGTTATACGTTGTAACGGTGTACTACATAACGTTATACGTTATATCGTAATAGTATACAACGTTATTCGTTATATCGTAATAGTATATAACGATATACGTTATAAAGTAATGGTATATAACGTTATACGTTATATCGTTATAGTATATAACGTTATACGTTATATCGTTATAGTATATAACGTTATACGTTGTAACGTTGTACTACATAACGTTATACGTTGTAACGGTTGTACTACATAACGTTATACGTTATATCGTAATACTATACAACGTTATACGTTATATTGTAATGGTATATAACGTTATACGTTATATCTTAATAGTATACAACGTTATACGTTATATAGCAATAGGATCTAACGTTATACGTTATATCGTAATAGTATATAACGCTATACGTTTTAGCGTTATACTACGTAACGTTATACGTTATATCGTTATAGTATATAACGTTATACGTTATATCGTTATAGTATATAACGTTATACGTTATATCGTTATAGTATATAACGTTATACGTTATATCGTTATAGTATATAACGTTATACGTTGTAACGGTGTACTACATAACGTTATACGTTATATCGTAAAGCTATATAACGTTATACGTTATTTTGTAATATTATATAACGTTATACGTTATTTTGTAATTGTATATAACGTAATATTGTATATAACGTAATATAAAATTGTATATAATGTAATGGTATATAACGTTATACGTTATTTTGTAATAGTATATAACGTTATACGTTATATCGTAATGGTATATAACGTTATACGTTATATCGTTATAGTATATAGCGTTATACGTTGTAACGTTGTACTACATAACGTTATTCGTTCTAACGGTGTACTACATAACGTTATACGTTATAACGTAATACTATACAACGTTATACATTATCCTAATGGTATATAACGTTATACGTTATATCGTTATAGTATATAACGTTATACGTTATAGCTTAATAGTATACAACGTTATACGTTATATAGCAATAGGATCTAACGTTATACGTTATATCGTAATAGTATATAACGTTATACGTTGTGACGGTATACTACATAATGTTATACGTTATATCGTAATAGTATATAACGCTATACGTTTTAGCGTTTTACTACGTAACGTTATACGTTATACCGTTATAGTATATAACGTTATACGTTATATCGTTATAGTATATAACGTTATACGTTATATCGTTATAGTATATAGCGTTATACGTTGTAACGTTGTACTACATAACGTTATTCGTTCTAACGGTGTACTACATAACGTTATACGTTATATCGTAATGCTGTATAACGTTATACGTTATTTTGTATTAGTATATAACGTTATACGTTATATCGTAATAGTATATTACGTTATACGTTGTAACGGTATATTACATAACGTTATACGTTTTAACGGTGTACTACATGACGTTATACGTTATATCGTAATGCTATATAACGTTATACGCTATTTTGTAATATTATATAACGTTATACGTTATTTTGTAATAGTATATAACGTTATACGATATATCGTAATGGTATATAACGTTATACGCTATATCGTTATAGTATATAGCGTTATACGTTGTAACGTTGTACTACATAACGTTATACGTTGTAACGGTGTACTACATAGCGTTATGCGTTATATCGTAATAGTATACAACGTTATTCGTTATATCGTAATAGTATATAACGATATACGTTATAAAGTAATGGTATATAACGTCATACGTTATATCGTAATACTATACAACGTTATACGTTATATCCTAATGGTATACAACGTTATACGTTATATAGCAATAGGATCTAACGTTATACGTTATATCGTAATAGTATATAACGTTATACGTTGTGACGGTATACTACATAACGTTATACGTGATATCGTAATAGTATATAACGCTATACGTTTTAGCGTTATACTACGTAACGTTATACGTTATATCGTTATAGTATATAACGTTATACGTTATATCGTTATAGTATATAACGTTATACGTTATATCGTTATAGTATATAACGTTATACGTTGTAACGGTGTACTACATAACGTTATACGTTGTAACGGTGTACTACATAACGTTATACGTTGTAACGGTCTACTACATAACGTTATACGTTATATCGTTATAGTATACAACGTTATTCGTTATATCGAAATAGTATAAAACGATATACGTTATAAAGTAATGGTATATAACGTTATACGTTATATCGTTATAGTATATAACGTTATACGTTATATCGTTATAGTATATAACGTTATACGTTGTAACGTTGTACTACATAACGTTATACGTTGTAACGGTGTACTACATAACGTTATACGTTATATCGTAATACTATACAACGTTATACGTTATATCTTAATAGTATACAACGTTATACGTTATATAGCAATAGGATCTAACGTTATACGTTATATCGTAATAGTATCTAACGTTATACGTTGTGACGGTATCCTACATAACGTTATACGTTATATCGTAATTGTATATATCGCTATACGTTTTAGCGTTATACTACGTAACGTTATACGTTATATCGTTATAGTATATAACGTTATACGTGGTAACGGTGTACTACATAACGTTATACGTTGTAACGGTGTACTACATAACGCTATACGTTATATCGTAATAGTATACAACGTTATTCGTTATATCGAAATAGTATATAACGTTATACGTTATATTGTTATAGTATATAACGTTATACGTTGTAACGTTGTACTACATAACGTTATACGTTGTAGCGGTGTACTACATAACGTTATACGTTATATCGTAATACTATACAATGTTATACATTATCCTAATGGTATATAACGTCATACGTTATATCGTAATACTATACAACGTTATACGTTATATCCTAATGGTATATAACGTTATACGTTATATCGTTATAGTATATAACGTTATACGATATATCGTTATAGTATATAACGTTATACGTTGAAACGGTGTACTACATAACGTTATACGTTGTAACGGTGTACTACATAACGTTATACGTTATATCGTAATAGTATACAACGTTATTCGTTATATCGTATTAGTATATAACGTTATACGTTATATCGTTATAGTATATAACGCTATACGTTATATCGTTATGGTATATAACGTTATACGTTATATCGTTATAGTATATAATGTTATACGTTGTAACGGTGTACTACATAACGTTATACGTTGTGACGGTATACTACATAACGTTATAGGTTATATCGTAATAGTATATAACGCTATACGTTTTAACGGTATACTACGTAACGTTATACGTTATATCGTTATAGTATATATCGTTATACGTTATATCGTTATAGTATATAACGCTATACGTTATATCGTTATAGTATATAACGTTATACGTTATATCGTTATAGTATATAACGTTATACGTTGCAACGGTGTACTACATAACGTTATACGTTGTAACGGTGTACTACATAACGTTATACGTTATATCGTAATACTATACAACGTTATACGTTATATCCTAATGGTATATAACTTTATACGTTATATCGTTATAGTATATAACGTTATACGTTATATCGTTATAGTATATAACGTTATACGTTGTAACGGTGTACTACATAACGTTATACGTTATATCGTAATGCTATATAGCGTTATACGTTATTTTGTAATATTATAGAACGTTATACGTTATTTTGTAATTATATATAACGTTATACGTTATTTTGTAATACTATATAACGTTGTACGTTATTTTGTAATAGTATATAACGTTATACGTTATGTCGTAGTATTATACAAAGTTATACGTTATTATGTAATAGTATATAACGTTATACGTTGTATCGTAATACCAGACAACGTTATACGTTATATCATAGTAGTATATAACGTTATACGTTATTTTGTAATAGTATATAACGTTATACGTTATATCGTAATACTATCCAACCTTATACGTTATATCGTAATGCTATATAACGTTATACGTTATTTTGTAATAGTATATAACGTTATACGTTATATCGTAATAGTATATAACGTTATACGTTATGTCGATATAGTATATGACGTTATACGTTATATCGTAATAGTATATAAAGTTATACGTTGTAACGGTATGTTACATAGCGTTATACGTTATATGATAACAGTATACAACGTTATACGTTATATCGTAATGCTATATAACGTTATACGTTATATCGTAATAGTATATTACGTTATACGTTGTAACGGTATACTACATAACGTTATACGTTGTAACGGTGTACTACATAACGTTATACGTTATATCGTAATGCTATATAACGTTATACGTTATTTTGTAATATTATATAACGTTATACGTTATTTTGTAATAGTTTATAACGTTATACGTTATATCGTAATCGTATATAACGTTATACGTTATTTTGTAATAGTATATAACGTTATACGATATATCGTAATGGTATATAACGTTATACGTTATATCGTGATAGTATATAGCGTTATACGTTGTAACGGTGTACTACATAACGTTATACGTTGTAGCGGTGTACTACATAACGTTATACGTTATATCGTAATACTATACAACATTATACGTTATATCCTAATGGTATATAACGTTATACGTTATATCGTTATAGTATATAACGTTATACGATATATCGTTATAGTATATAACGTTATACGTTATATCGTTATAGTATATAACGTTATACGTTGTAACGGTGTACTACATAACGTTATACGTTGTAACGGTGTACTACATAACGTTATACGTTATATCGTAATAGTATACAACGTTATTCGTTATATCGTAATAGTATATAACGATATACGTTATAAAGTAATAGTATATAACGCTATACGTTGTAACGGTGTACTACATAACGTTATACGTTATATCGTAATACTATACAACGTTATACGTTATATCCTAATGGTATATAACGTTATACGTTATATCGTTATAGTATATAACGTTATACGTTATATCGTTATAGTATATAACGTTATACGTTATATCGTTATAGTATATAACGTTATACGTTGTAACGGTGTACTACATAACGTTATACGTTGTAACGGTGTACTACATAACGTTATACGTTATATCGTAATAGTATACAACGTTATTCGTTATATCGTAATAGTATACAACGTTATTCGTTATATCGTAATAGTATATAACGATATACGTTATAAAGTAATAGTATATAACGCTATACGTTGTAACGGTGTACTACATAACGTTATACGTTATATCGTAATACTACATAACGTTATACGTTATATCGTAATACTATACAACGTTATACGTTATATTGTAATGGTATATAACGTTATACGTTATATCTTAATAGTATACAACGTTATACGTTATATAGCAATAGGATCTAACGTTATACGTTATATCGTAATAGTATATAACGATATACGTTATAAAGTAATGGTATATAACGTCATACGTTATATCGTAATACTATACAACGTTATACGTTATATCCTAATGGTATACAACGTTATACGTTATATAGCAATAGGATCTAACGTTATACGTTATATCGTAATAGTATACAACGTTATTCGTTATATCGTAATAGTATATAACGATATACGTTATAAAGTAATAGTATATAACGCTATACGTTGTAACGGTGTACTACATAACGTTATACGTTATATCGTAATACTACATAACGTTATACGTTATATCGTAATACTATACAACGTTATACGTTATATTGTAATGGTATATAACGTTATACGTTATATCTTAATAGTATACAACGTTATACGTTATATAGCAATAGGATCTAACGTTATACGTTATATCGTAATAGTATATAACGATATACGTTATAAAGTAATGGTATATAACGTCATACGTTATATCGTAATACTATACAACGTTATACGTTATATCCTAATGGTATACAACGTTATACGTTATATAGCAATAGGATCTAACGTTATACGTTATATCGTAATAGTATATAACGTTATACGTTGTGACGGTATACTACATAACGTTATACGTGATATCGTAATAGTATATAACGCTATACGTTTTAGCGTTATACTACGTAACGTTATACGTTATATCGTTATAGTATATAACGTTATACGTTATATCGTTATAGTATATAACGTTATACGTTATATCGTTATAGTATATAACGTTATACGTTGTAACGGTGTACTACATAACGTTATACGTTGTAACGGTGTACTACATAACGTTATACGTTGTAACGGTCTACTACATAACGTTATACGTTATATCGTAATACTATACAACGTTATACGTTATATCTTAATAGTATACAACGTTATACGTTATATAGCAATAGGATCTAACGTTATACGTTATATCGTAATAGTATCTAACGTTATACGTTGTGACGGTATCCTACATAACGTTATACGTTATATCGTAATAGTATATATCGCTATACGTTTTAGCGTTATACTACGTAACGTTATACGTTATATCGTTATAGTATATAACGTTATACGTGGTAACGGTGTACTACATAACGTTATACGTTATAACGGTGTACTACATAGCATTATACGTTATATCGTAATAGTATATAACGTTATTCGTTATATCGAAATAGTATATAACGTTATACGTTATATTGTTATAGTATATAACGTTATACGTTGTAACGTTGTACTACATAACGTTATATGTTCTAACGGTGTACTACATAACGTTATACGTTATATCGTAATGCTATATAACGTTATACGTTATTTTGTAATATTATATAACGTTATACGTTATTTTGTAATAGTATATAACGTTATACGTTATATCGTAGTGGTATATAACGTTATATCGTTATAGTATATAAGGTTATACGGTGTAACGTTGTACTACATAACGTTATACGTTGTAACGGTGTACTACATAACGTTATACGTTATATCGTAAAGCTATATAACGTTATACGTTATTTTGTAATATTATATAACGTTATACGTTATTTTGTAATTGTATATAACGTTATACGTTATATCGTAATGGTATATAACGTTATACGTTATTTTGTGATAGTATATAACGTTATACGTTATATCGTAATGGTATATAACGTTATACGTTATATCGTTATAGTATATAGCGTTATACGTTGTAACGTTGTACTACATAACGTTATACGTTGTTACGGTATACTACATAACGTTATACGTTATATCGTAATACTATACAACGTTATACATTATCCTAATGGTATATAACGTTATACGTTATATCGTAATGCTGTATAACGTTATACGTTATTTTGTATTAGTATATAACGTTATACGTTATATCGTAATAGTATATTACGTTATACGTTGTAACGGTATATTACATAACGTTATACGTTGTAACGGTGTACTACATGACGTTATACGTTATATCGTAATGCTATATAACGTTATACGTTATTTTGTAATATTATATAACGTTATACGTTATTTTGTAATAGTATATAACGTTATACGTTATATCGTAATGATATATAACGTTATACGTTATTTTGTAATAGTATATAACGTTATACGATATATCGTAATGGTATATAACGTTATACGTTATATCGTTATAGTATATAGCGTTATACGTTGTAACGTTGTACTACATAACGTTATACGTTGTAACGGTGTACTACATAGCGTTATGCGTTATATCGTAATAGTATACAACGTTATTCGTTATATCGTAATAGTATATAACGATATACGTTATAAAGTAATGGTATATAACGTCATACGTTATATCGTAATACTATACAACGTTATACGTTATATCCTAATCGTATACAACGTTATACGTTATATAGCAATAGGATCTAACGTTATACGTTATATCGTAATAGTATATAACGTTATACGTTGTGACGGTATACTACATAACGTTATACGTTATATCGTAATAGTATATAACGCTATACGTTTTAGCGTTATACTACGTAACGTTATACGTTATATCGTTATAGTATATAACGTTATACGTTATATCGTTATAGTATATAACGTTATACGTTGTAACGGTGTACTACATAACGTTATACGTTGTAACGGTGTACTACATAACGTTATACGTTGTAACGGTCTACTACATAACGTTATACGTTATATCGTAATAGTATACAACGTTATTCGTTATATCGAAATAGTATATAACGATATACGTTATAAAGTAATGGTATATAACGTTATACGTTATATCGTTATAGTATATAACGTTATACGTTATATCGTTATAGTATATAACGTTATACGTTGTAACGTTGTACTACATAACGTTATACGTTGTAACGGTGTACTACATAACGTTATACGTTATATCGTAATACTATACAACGTTATACGTTATATAGTAATGGTATATAACGTTATACGTTATATCTTAATAGTATACAACGTTATACGTTATATAGCAATAGGATCTAACGTTATACGTTATATCGTAATAGTATATAACGCTATACGTTTTAGCGGTATACTACGTAACGTTATACGTTATATCGTAATACTATGCAACGTTATACGTTATATCCTAATGGTATATAACGTTATACGTTATATCGTTATAGTATATAACGTTATACGTTATATCGTTATAGTATATAACGTTATACGTTGTAACGGTGTACTACATAACGTTTTACGTTGTAACGGTGTACTACATAACGTTATACGTTATATCGTAATGCTATATAGCGTTATACGTTATTTTGTAATATTATAGAACGTTATACGTTATTTTGTAATAGTATATAACGTTATACGTTGTATCGTAATACCAGACAACGTTATACGTTATATCATAGTAGTATATAACGTTATACGTTTTAACGGTATACTACATAGCGTTATACGTTATATGATAATAGTATACAACGTTATACGTTATATCGTAATGCTATATAACGTTATACGTTATTTTGTAATAGTATATAACGTTATACGTTATTTTGTAATAGTATATAACGTTATACGTTATATCGTAATACTATCCAACCTTATACGTTATATCGTAATGCTATATAACGTTATACGTTATTTTGTAATAGTATATAACGTTATACGTTATATCGTAATAGTATATAACGTTATACGTTATGTCGATATAGTATATGACGTTATACGTTATATCGCAATAGTATATAAAGTTATACGTTGTAACGGTATGTTACATAGCGTTATACGTTATATGATAACAGTATACAACGTTATACGTTATATCGTAATTTTATATAACGTTATACGTTATATCGTAATAGTATATTACGTCATACGTTGTAACGGTATACTACATAACGTTATACGTTGTAACGGTGTACTACATAACGTTATACGTTATATCGTAATGCTATATAACGTTATACGTTATTTTGTAATATTATATAACGTTATACGTTATTTTGTAATAGTATATAACGTTATACGTTATATCGTAATGATATATAACGTTATACGTTATTTTGTAATAGTATATAACGTTATACGATATATCGTAATGGTATATAACGTTATACGTTATATCGTTATAGTATATAGCGTTATACGTTGTAACGTTGTACTACATAACGTTATACGTTGTAACGGTGTACTACATAGCGTTATGCGTTATATCGTAATAGTATACAACGTTATTCGTTATATCGTAATAGTATATAACGATATACGTTATAAAGTAATGGTATATAACGTCATACGTTATATCGTAATACTATACAACGTTATACGTTATATCCTAATCGTATACAACGTTATACGTTATATAGCAATAGGATCTAACGTTATACGTTATATCGTAATAGTATATAACGTTATACGTTGTGACGGTATACTACATAACGTTATACGTTATATCGTAATAGTATATAACGCTATACGTTTTAGCGTTATACTACGTAACGTTATACGTTATATCGTTATAGTATATAACGTTATACGTTATATCGTTATAGTATATAACGTTATACGTTGTAACGGTGTACTACATAACGTTATACGTTGTAACGGTGTACTACATAACGTTATACGTTGTAACGGTCTACTACATAACGTTATACGTTATATCGTAATAGTATACAACGTTATTCGTTATATCGAAATAGTATATAACGATATACGTTATAAAGTAATGGTATATAACGTTATACGTTATATCGTTATAGTATATAACGTTATACGTTATATCGTTATAGTATATAACGTTATACGTTGTAACGTTGTACTACATAACGTTATACGTTGTAACGGTGTACTACATAACGTTATACGTTATATCGTAATACTATACAACGTTATACGTTATATAGTAATGGTATATAACGTTATACGTTATATCTTAATAGTATACAACGTTATACGTTATATAGCAATAGGATCTAACGTTATACGTTATATCGTAATAGTATATAACGCTATACGTTTTAGCGGTATACTACGTAACGTTATACGTTATATCGTAATACTATGCAACGTTATACGTTATATCCTAATGGTATATAACGTTATACGTTATATCGTTATAGTATATAACGTTATACGTTGTAACGGTGTACTACATAACGTTTTACGTTGTAACGGTGTACTACATAACGTTATACGTTATATCGTAATGCTATATAGCGTTATACGTTATTTTGTAATATTATAGAACGTTATACGTTATTTTGTAATAGTATATAACGTTATACGTTGTATCGTAATACCAGACAACGTTATACGTTATATCATAGTAGTATATAACGTTATACGTTTTAACGGTATACTACATAGCGTTATACGTTATATGATAATAGTATACAACGTTATACGTTATATCGTAATGCTATATAACGTTATACGTTATTTTGTAATAGTATATAACGTTATACGTTATTTTGTAATAGTATATAACGTTATACGTTATATCGTAATACTATCCAACCTTATACGTTATATCGTAATGCTATATAACGTTATACGTTATTTTGTAATAGTATATAACGTTATACGTTATATCGTAATAGTATATAACGTTATACGTTATGTCGATATAGTATATGACGTTATACGTTATATCGCAATAGTATATAAAGTTATACGTTGTAACGGTATGTTACATAGCGTTATACGTTATATGATAACAGTATACAACGTTATACGTTATATCGTAATTTTATATAACGTTATACGTTATATCGTAATAGTATATTACGTCATACGTTGTAACGGTATACTACATAACGTTATACGTTGTAACGGTGTACTACATAACGTTATACGTTATATCGTAATGCTATATAACGTTATACGTTATTTTGTAATATTATATAACGTTATACGTTATTTTGTAATAGTTTATAACGTTATACGTTATATCGTAATCGTATATAACGTTATACGTTATTTTGTAATAGTATATAACGTTATACGATATATCGTAATGGTATATAACGTTATACGTTATATCGTTATAGTATATAGCGTTATACGTTGTAACGTTGTACTACATAACGTTATACGTTGTAGCGGTGTACTACATAACGTTATACGTTATATCGTAATACTCTACAACGTTATACGTTATATCCTAATGGTATATAACGTTATACGTTATATCGTTATAGTATATAACGTTATACGATATATCGTTATAGTATATAACGTTATACGTTGAAACGGTGTACTACATAACGTTATACGTTGTAACGGTGTACTACATAACGTTATACGTTATATCGTAATAGTATACAACGTTATTCGTTATATCGTATTAGTATATGACGTTATACGTTATATCGTAATAGTATATAACGCTATACGTTGTAACGGTGTACTACATAACGTTATACGTTATATCGTAATAGTATATAACGCTATACGTTTTAGCGTTATACTACTTAACGTTATACGTTATATCGTTATAGTATATAACGTTATACGTTATATCGTTATAGTATATAACGTTATACGTTGTAACGGTGTACTACATAACATTATACGTTGTAGCGGTGTACTACATAACGTTATACGTTGTAACGGTCTACTACATAACGTTATACGTTATATCGTAATGCTATATAACGTTATACGTTATTTTGTAATAGTATATAACGTTATACGTTATATCGTAATAGTATATAACGTTATACGTTATGTCGATATAGTATATGACGTTATACGTTATATCGTAATAGTATATAAAGTTATACGTTGTAACGGTATGTTACATAGCGTTATACGTTATATGATAACAGTATACAACGTTATACGTTATATCGTAATGCTATATAACGTTATACGTTATATCGTAATAGTATATTACGTTATACGTTGTAACGGTATACTACATAACGTTATACGTTGTAACGGTGTACTACATAACGTTATACGTTATATCGTAATGCTATATAACGTTATACGTTATTTTGTAATATTATATAACGTTATGCGTTATTTTGTAATAGTTTATAACGTTATACGTTATATCGTAATGGTATATAACGTTATACGTTATTTTGTAATAGTATATAACGTTATACGATATATCGTAATGGTATATAACGTTATACGTTATATCTTTATAGTATATAGCGTTATACGTTGTAACGTTGTACTACATAACGTTATACGTTGTAGCGGTGTACTACATAACGTTATACGTTATATCGTAATACTATACAATGTTATACATTATCCTAATGGTATATAACGTCATACGTTATATCGTAATACTATACAACGTTATACGTTATATCCTAATGGTATATAACGTTATACGTTATATCGTTATAGTATATAACGTTATACGATATATCGTTATAGTATATAACGTTATACGTTGAAACGGTGTACTACATAACGTTATACGTTGTAACGGTGTACTACATAACGTTATACGTTATATCGTAATAGTATACAACGTTATTCGTTATATCGTATTGGTATATGACGTTATACGTTATATCGTAATAGTATATAACGCTATACGTTGTAACGGTGTACTACATAACGTTATACGTTATATCGTAATACTATACAACGTTATACGTTATATCCTAATGGTATATAACGTTATACGTTATATCGTTATAGTATATAACGTTATACGTTATATCGTTA
>NW_026109134.1:0-85481 GCF_024516045.1 Bombus affinis
CGTTATCGTACATAACGTTATACGTTATATCGTAATTGTATATAACGTTATACGTTATATCGTTATGGTAATATAACGTATACGTTATATCGATATAGTATATAACGTTATACGTTATATCGTTATAGTATATAACGTCATACGTTATAATCTTAATAGTATATAACGTTATACGTTATATCGTAATAGTATATAACGTTATACGTTATATCGTAATAGTATAAACGTTAAACGTTATATCGTTATCGTATATAACGTTGTACGTTATATCGTAATACTACATAACGTTATACGTTATATCGATTAGTATATAACGTTATACGTTATAACGTAATACTACATAACGTTCATACGTCATATCGTTATAGTATATAACGTTATACGTTATATCCGTAATAGTATATACCGTTATACGTTATATCGATATAGTATATAACGTTATACGTTATATCATAATACTACATAACGTTATACGTTATATCGTTATAGTATATAACGTTATACGTTATATCGTTATAGTATATAACGTCATACGTTATATCTTAATAGTATATAACGTTATACGTTATATCGTAATAGTATATAACGACATACGTTATATCGATATAGTATATAAACGTTATACGTTATATCGTAATACTACATAACGTTATACGTCATATCGTTATAGTATATAACGTTATACGTTATATCGTAATAGTATATAGCGATATACGTTATATCGTTATAGTATATAACGTTATACGCTATATCGTTATAGTATATAACGTTATACGTTATATCGTTACCAGTATATAGCGTTATACGTTATATCGTTATCGTACATAACGTTATACGTTATATCGATATAGTATATAACGTTATACGTTATACCGTTAAAGTATATAACGTTATACGTTATATCGTAATAGTATATAACGTTATACGTTATATCGTAATAGTATATAACGTTATACGTTATATCTTAATAGTATAAAACGTTATACGTTATATCGATATAGTATATAACGTTATACGTTATATCGTTATCGTATATAACGTTATACGTTATATCGTAATAGTATATAACGTTATACGTTATATCGTTATCGTATATAACGTTATACGTTATATCGATATCGTATATAACGTTATACGTTATATCGATATAGTATATAACGTTATACGTTATATCGATATAGTATATAACGTTATACGTTATATCGATATAGTATATAACGTTATACGTTATATCGATATAGTATATAACGTTATACGTTATATCGTTATAGTATATAACGTTATACGTTATATCGATATAGTATATAACCTTACACGTTATATCGATATAGTATATAACGTTATACGTGATATCGATATAGTATATAACGATATACGTTATATCGTTATAGCATATAACCTTATACGTTATATCGATATAGTATATAACGTTATACGTTATAACGTAATACTACATAACGTTATACGTCCATATCGTTATAGTTAATAACGTTATACGTTATATAGTAATAGTATATAACGTTATACGTTATATCGATATAGTATATAACGTTATACGTTATATCGATATAGTATATAACGTTATACGTTATATCGATATAGTATATAACGTTATACGTTATATCGTTATAGCATATAACGTTATACGTTATATCGATATAGTATATAACGTTATACGTTATAACGTAATACTACATAACGTTATACGTCATATCGTTATAGTATATAACGTTATACGTTATATCGTAATAGTATATAACGTTATACGTTATATCGATATAGTATATAACGTTATACGTTATATCATAATACTACATAACGTTATACGTTATATCGTTATAGTATATAACGTTATACGTTATATCGTTATAGTATATAACGTAATACGTTATATCTTAATAGTATATAACGTTATACGTTATATCGTAATAGTATATAACGACATACGTTATATCGATATAGTATATAACGTTATACGTTATATCGATATAGTATATAACGTTATACGTTATATCGTTATAGTATATAACGTTATACGTTATATCGATATAGTATATAACCTTACACGTTATATCGATATAGTATATAAAGTTATACGTGATATCGATATAGTATATAACGTTATACGTTATATCGTTATAGCATATAACGTTATACGTTATATCGATATAGTATATAACGTTATACGTTATAACGTAATACTACATAACGTTATACGTCATATCGTTATAGTATATAACGTTATACGTTATATAGTAATAGTATATAACGTTATACGTTATATCGATATAGTATATAACGTTATACGTTATATCATAATACTACATAACGTTATACGTTATTTCGTTATAGTATATAACGTTATACGTTATATCGTTATAGTATATAACGTCATACGTTATATCTTAATAGTATATAACGTTATACGTTATATCGTAATAGTATATAACGACATACGTTATATCGATATAGTATATAACGTTATACGTTATATCGATATAGTATATAACGTTATACGTTATATCGATATAGTATATAACGTTATACGTTATATCGTTATAGCATATAACGTTATACGTTATATCGATATAGTATATAACGTTATACGTTATAACGTAATACTACATAACGTTATACGTCATATCGTTATAGTATATAACGTTATACGTTATATCGTAATAGTATATAACGTTATACGTTATATCGATATAGTATATAACGTTATACGTTATATCATAATACTACATAACGTTATACGTTATATCGTTATAGTATATAACGTTATACGTTATATCGTTATAGTATATAACGTAATACGTTATATCTTAATAGTATATAACGTTATACGTTATATCATAATACTACATAACGTTATACGTTATTTCGTTATAGTATATAACGTTATACGTTATATCGTTATAGTATATAACGTCATACGTTATATCTTAATAGTATATAACGTTATACGTTATATCGCAATAGTATATAACGACATACGTCTTATATCGATATAGTATATAACGTTATACGTTATATCGATATAGTATATAACGTTATACGTTATATCGATATAGTATATAACGTTATACGTTATATCGTTATAGCATATAACGTTTATACGTTATATCGATATAGTATATAACGTTATACGTTATAACGTAATACTACATAACGTTATACGTCATATCGTTATAGTATATAACGTTATACGTTATATCGTAATAGTATATAACGTTATACGTTATATCGATATAGTATATAACGTTATACGTTATATCATAATACTACATAACGTTATCCGTTATATCGTTATAGTATATAACGTTATACGTTATATCGTTATAGTATATAACGTAATACGTTATATCTTAATAGTATATAACGTTATACGTTATATCGTAATAGTATATAACGACATACGTTATATCGATATAGTATATAACGTTATACGTTATATCGTAATACTACATAACGTTATACGTCATATCGTTATAGTATATAACGTTATACGTTATATCGTAATAGTATATAACGTTATACGTTATATCTTAATAGTATAAAACGTTATACGTTATATCAATATAGTATATAACGTTATACGTTATATCGTTATCGTATATAACGTTATACGTTATATCGTAATAGTATATAACGTTATACGTTATATCGTTATCGTATATAACGTTATACGTTATATCGATATCGTATATAACGTTATACACGTTATATCGATATAGCATATAACGTTATACGTTATATCGATATAGTATATAACGTTATACGTTATATCGTTATAGCATATAACGTTATACGCTATATCGATATAGTATATAACGTTATACGTTATAACGTAATACTACATAACGTTATACGTCATATCGTTATAGTATATAACGTTATACGTTATATCGTAATAGTATATAACGTTATACGTTATATCGATATAGTATATAACGTTATACGTTATATCATAATACTACATAACGTTATACGTTATATCGTTATAGTATATAACGTTATACGTTATATCGTTATAGTATATAACGTCATACGTTATATCTTAATAGTATATAACGTTATACGTTATATCGTAATAGTATATAACGACATATGTTATATCGATATAGTATATAACGTTATACGTTATATCGTAATATTACATAACGTTATACGTCATATCGTTATAGTATATAACGTTATACGTTGTATCGTAATAGTATATAACGATATACGTTATATCGTTATAGTATATAACGTTATACGCTATATCGTTATAGTATATAACGTTATACGTTATATCGTTACAGTATATAACGTTATATCGTTATATCGTTATCGTACATAACGTTATACGTTATATCGATATAGTATATAACGTTATACGTTATACCGTTAAAGTCTATAACGTTATACGTTATATCGATATAGTATATAACGTTATACGTTATATCGATATAGTATATAACGTTATACGTTATATCGATATAGTATATAACGTTATACGTTATATCGTTATAGTATATAACGTTATACGTTATATCGATATAGTATATACGTTATACGTTATATCGTAATAGTATAAACGTTATACGTTATATCGTTATCGTATATAACGTTATACGTTATATCGATAATCGTATATAACGTTATACGTTATATCGTAATAGTATATAAACGTTATACGTTATATCGTTATCGTATATAACGTTATACGTTATATCGATATCGTATATAACGTTATACGTTATATCGTAATAGTATATAACGTTATACGTTATATCGATATAGTATATAACGTTATACGTTATATCGATATAGTATATAACGTTATACGTTATATCGATATAGTGTATAACGTTATACGTTATATCGTTATAGTATATAACGTTATACGTTATACCGTTATCGTACATAACGTTATACGTTATATCGTAATTGTATATAACGTTATACGTTATATCGTTATGGTATATAACGTTATACGTTATATCGTTATCGTATATAACGTTATACGTTATATCGTAATAGTATATAACGTTATACGTTATATCGTTATCGTATATAACGTTATACGTTATATCGATAATCGTATATAACGTTATACGTTATATCGTAATAGTATATAACGTTATACGTTATATCGTTATCGTATATAACGTTATACGTTATATCGATATCGTATATAACGTTATACGTTATATCGTAATAGTATATAACGTTATACGTTATATCGATATAGTATATAACGTTATACGTTATATCATAATACTACATAACGTTATACGTTATATCGTTATAGTATATAACGTTATACGTTATATCGATATAGTATATAACGTTATACGTTATATCGATATAGTATATAACGTTATTACGTTATATCGATATAGTATATAACGTTATACGTTATATCGATATAGTATATAACGTTATACGTTATATCGTTATAGTATATAACGTTATACGTTATTTCGATATAGTATATAACGTTATACGTTATATCGTTATCGTATATAACGTTATACGTTATATCGTAATACTACATACGTTATACGTCATATCGTTATAGTATATAACGTTATACGTTATATCGTAATAGTATACAACGTTATACGTTATATCGTTATCGTATATAACGTTATACGTTATATCGTAATACTACATAACGTTATACGATATATCGTTATAGTATATAACGTTATACGTTATACCGTTATCGTACATAACGTTATACGTTATATCGTAATTGTATATAACGTTATACGTTATATCGTTATGGTATATAACGTTATACGTATATCGATATAGTATATAACGTTTATACGTTATATCGTTATAGTATATAACGTCATACGTTATATCTTAATAGTATATAACGTTATACGTTATATCGTAATAGTATATAACGTTATACGTTATATCGTAATAGTATAAACGTTAACGTTATATCGTTATCGTATATAACGTTGTACGTTATATCGTAATACTACATACGTTATACGTTATATCGATATAGTATATAACGTTATACGTTATAACGTAATACTACATAACGTTATACGTCATATCGTTATAGTATATAACGTTATACGTTATATCGTAATAGTATATAACGTTATACGTTATATCGATATAGTATATAACGTTATACGTTATATCATAATACTACATAACGTTATACGTTATATCGTTATAGTATATAACGTTATACGTATATCGTTATAGTATATAACGTCATACGTTATATCTTAATAGTATATAACGTTATACGTTATATCGTAATAGTATATAACGACATACGTTATATCGATATAGTATATAACGTTATACGTTATATCGTAATACTACATACGTTATACCGTCATATCGTTATAGTATATAACGTTATACGTTATATCGTAATAGTATATAGCGATATACGTTATATCGTTATAGTATATAACGTTATACGCTATATCGTTATAGTATATAACGTTATACGTTATTATCGTTACGTAGATAGCGTTATACGTTATATCGTTATCGTACATAACGTTATACGTTATATCGATATAGTATATAACGTTATACGTTATACCGTTAAAGTATATAACGTTATACGTTATATCGTAATAGTATATAACGTTATACGTTATATCGTAATAGTATATAACGTTATACGTTATATCTTAATAGTATAAAACGTTATACGTTATATCGATATAGTATATAACGTTATACGTTATATCGTTATCGTATATAACGTTATACGTTATATCGTAATAGTATATAACGTTATACGTTATATCGTTATCGTATATAACGTTATACGTTTATATCGATATCGTATATAACGTTATACGTTATATCGATATAGTATATACGTTATACGTTATATCGATATAGTATATAACGTTATACGTTATATCGATATAGTATATAACGTTATACGTTATATCGATATAGTATATAACGTTATACGTTATATCGTTATAGTATATAACGTTATACGTTATATCGATATAGTATATAACCTTACACGTTATATCGATATAGTATATAACGTTATACGTGATATCGATATAGTATATAACGATATACGTTATATCGTTATAGCATATAACGTTATACGTTATATCGATATAGTATATAACGTTATACGTTATAACGTAATACTACATAACGTTATACGTCATATCGTTATAGTATATAACGTTATACGTTATATGTAATAGTATATAAACGTTATACGTTATATCGATATAGTATATACGTTATACGTTATATCGATATAGTATATAACGTTATACGTTATATCGATATAGTGTATAACGTTATACGTTATATCGTTATAGTATATAACGTATTACGTTATACCGTTATCGTACATAACGTTATACGTTATATCGTAATTGTATATAACGTTATACGTTATATCGTTATGGTATATAACGTTATACGTTATATCGTTATCGTATATAACGTTATACGTTATATCGTAATAGTATATAACGTTATACGTTATTATCGTTATCGTATATAACGTTATACGTTATATCGATATCGTATATAACGTTATACGTTATATCGTAATAGTATATAACGTTATACGTTATATCGTTATCGTATATAACGTTATACGTTATATCGATATCGTATATAACGTTATACGTTATATCGTAATAGTATAAAACGTTATACGTTATATCGATATAGTAATATAACGTTATACGTTATATCATAATACTACATAACGTTATACGTTATATCGTTATAGTATATAACGTTATACGTTTATATCGATATAGTATATAACGTTATACGTTATATCGATATAGTATATAACGTTATACGTTATATCGATATAGTATATAACGTTATACGTTATATCGATATAGTATATAACGTTATACGTTATATCGTTATAGTATATAACGTTATACGTTATATCGATATAGTATATAACGTTATACGTTATATCGTTATCGTATATAACGTTATACGTTATATCGTAATACTACATAACGTTATACGTCATATCGTTATAGTATATAACGTTATACGTTATATCGTAATAGTATACAACGTTATACGTTATATCGTTATCGTATATAACGTTATACGTTATATCGATATAGTATATAACGTTATACGTTATATCGTTATAGTATATAACGTCATACGTTATATCTTAATAGTATATAACGTTATACGTTATATCGTAATAGTATATAACGTTATACGTTATATCGTAATAGTATAAACGTTAAACGTTATATCGTTATCGTATATAACGTTATACGTTATATCGTAATACTACATAACGTTATACGTTATATCGATATAGTATATAACGTTATACGTTATAACGTAATACTACATAACGTTATACGTCATATCGTTATAGTATATAACGTTATACGTTATAACGTAATACTACATAACGTTATACGTCATATCGTTATAGTATATAACGTTATACGTTATATCGTAATAGTATATAACGTTATACGTTATATCGATATAGTATATAACGTTATACGTTATATCATAATACTACATAACGTTATACGTTATATCGTTATAGTATATAACGTTAGACGTTATATCGTTATAGTATATAACGTCATACGTTATATCTTAATAGTATATAACGTTATACGTTATATCGTAATAGTATATAACGACATACGTTATATCGATATAGTATATAACGTTATACGTTATATGTAATACTACATAACGTTATACGTCATATCGTTATAGTATATAACGATATACGTTATATCGTAATAGTATATAACGATATACGTTATATCGTTATAGTATATAACGTTATACGCTATATCGTTATAGTATATAACGTTATACGTTATATCGTTACAGTATATAACGTTATACGTTATATCGTTATCGTACATAACGTTATACGTTATATCGATATAGTATATAACGTTATACGTTATACCGTTAAAGTATATAACGTTATACGTTATATCGTAATAGTATATAACGTTATACGTTATATCGTAATAGTATATAACGTTATACGTTATATCTTAATAGTATAAAACGTTATACGTTATATCGATATAGTATATAACGTTATACGTTATATCGTTATCGTATATAACGTTATACGTTATATCGTAATAGTATATAACGTTATACGTTATATCGTTATCGTATATAACGTTATACGTTATATCGATATCGTATATAACGTTATACGTTATATCGATATAGTATATAACGTTATACGTTATATCGATATAGTATATACGTTATACGTTATATCGTTATAGTATATAACGTTATACGTTATATCGATATAGTATATAACCTTACACGTTATATCGATATAGTATATAACGTTATACGTGATATCGATATAGTATATAACGTTATACGTTATATCGTTATAGCATATAACGTTATACGTTATATCGATATAGTATATAACGTTATACGTTATAACGTAATACTACATAACGTTATACGTCATATCGTTATAGTATATAACGTTATACGTATAAGTAATAGTATATAAACGTTATACGTTATATCGATATAGTATATAACGTTATACGTTATATCATAATACTACATAACGTTATACGTTATATCGTTATAGTATATAACGTTATACGTTATATCGTTATAGTATATAACGTCATACGTTATATCTTAATAGTATATAACGTTATACGTTATATCGTAATAGTATATAACGACATACGTTATATCGATATAGTATATAACGTTATACGTTATATCGATATAGTATATAACGTTATACGTTATATCGATATAGTATATAACGTTATACGTTATATCGTTATAGCATATAACGTTATACGTTATATCGATATAGTATGTAACGTTATACGTTATAACGTAATACTACATAACGTTATACGTCATATCGTTATAGTATATAACGTTATACGTTATATCGTAATAGTATATAACGTTATACGTTATATCGATATAGTATATAACGTTATACGTTATATCATAATACTACATAACGTTATACGTTATATCGTTATAGTATATACGTTATACGTTATATCGTTATAGTATATAACGTAATACGTTATATCTTAATAGTATATAACGTTATACGTTATATCGTAATAGTATATAACGACATACTTTATATCGATATAGTATATAACGTTATACGTTATATCGTAATACTACATAACGTTATACGTCATATCGTTATAGTATATAACGTTATACGTTATATCGTAATAGTATATAACGTTATACGTTATATCTTAATAGTATAAAACGTTATACGTTATATCGATATAGTATATAACGTTATACGTTATATCGTTATCGTATATAACGTTATACGTTATATCGTAATAGTATATAACGTTATACGTTATATCGTTATCGTATATAACGTTATACGTTATATCGATATCGTATATAACGTTATACGTTATATCGATATAGCATATAACGTTATACGTTATATCGATATAGTATATAACGTTATACCGTTATATCGTTATAGCATATAACGTTATACGTTATATCGATATAGTATATAACGTTATACGTTATAACGTAATACTACATAACGTTATGCGTCATATCGTTATAGTATATAACGTTATACGTTATATCGTAATAGTATATAACGTTATACGTTATATCGATATAGTATATAACGTTATACGTTATATCATAATACTACATAACGTTATACGATATATCGTTATAGTATATAACGTTATACGTTATATCGTTATAGTATATAACGTCATACGTTATATCTTAATAGTATATAACGTTATACGTTATATCGTAATAGTATATAACGACATATGTTATATCGATATAGTATATAACGTTATACGTTATATCGTAATATACATAACGTTATACGTCATATCGATATAGTATATAACGTTATACGTTATATCATAATACTACATAACGTTATACGTTATATCGTTATAGTATATAACGTTAGACGTTATATCGTTATAGTATATAACGTCATACGTTATATCTTAATAGTATATAACGTTATACGTTATATCGTAATAGTATATAACGATATACGTTATATCGTTATAGTATATAACGTTATACGCTATATCGTTATAGTATATAACGTTATACGTTATATCGTTACAGTATATAACGTTATACGTTATATCGTTATCGTACATAACGTTATACGTTATATCGATATAGTATATAACGTTATACGTTATACCGTTAAAGTATATAACGTTATACGTTATATCGTAATAGTATATAACGTTATACGTTATATCGTAATAGTATATAACGTTATACGTTATATAGTAATAGTATATAACGTTATACGTTATATCGATATAGTATATAACGTTATACGTTATATCGTTATAGTATATAACGTCATACGTTATATCTTAATAGTATATAACGTTATACGTTATATCGTAATAGTATATAACGACATACGTTATATCGATATAGTATATAACGTTATACGTTATATCGATATAGTATATAACGTTATACGTTATATCGATTATAGTATATAACGTTATACGTTATATCGTTATAGCATATAACGTTATACGTTATATCGATATAGTATGTAACGTTTATACGTTATAACGTAATACTACATAACGTTATACGTCATATCGTTATAGTATATAACGTATACGTTATATCGTAATAGTATATAACGTTATACGTTATATCGATATAGTATATAACGTTATACGTTATATCATAATACTACATAACGTTATACGTTATATCGTTATAGTATATAACGTTATACGTTATATCGTTATAGTATATAACGTAATACGTTATATCTTAATAGTATATAACGTTATACGTTATATCGTAATAGTATATAACGACATACTTTATATCGATATAGTATATAACGTTATACGTTATATCGTAATACTACATAACGTTATACGTCATATCGTTATAGTATATAACGTTATACGTTATATCGTAATAGTATATAACGTTATACGTTATATCTTAATAGTATAAAACGTTATACGTTATATCGATATAGTATATAACGTTATACGTTATATCGTTATCGTATATAACGTTATACGTTATATCGTAATAGTATATAACGTTATACGTTATAATCGTTATCGTATATAACGTTATACGTTATATCGATATCGTATATAACGTTATACGTTATATCGATATAGCATATACGTTATACGTTATATCGATATAGTATATAACGTTATACGTTATATCGTTATAGCATATAACGTTATACGTTATATCGATATAGTATATAACGTTATACGTTATAACGTTATGCGTCATATCGTTATAGTATATAACGTTATACGTTATATCGTAATAGTATATAACGTTATACGTTATATCGATATAGTATATAACGTTATACGTTATATCATAATACTACATAACGTTATACGATATATCGTTATAGTATATAACGTTATACGTTATATCGTTATAGTATATAACGTCATACGTTATATCTTAATAGTATATAACGTTATACGTTATATCGTAATAGTATATAACGACATATGTTATATCGATATAGTATATAACGTTATACGTTATATCGTAATATTACATAACGTTATACGTCATATCGTTATAGTATATAACGTTATACGTTATATCGCAATAGTATATAACGATATACGTTATATCGTTATAGTATATAACGTTATACGCTATATCGTTATAGTATATAACGTTATACGTTATATCGTTACAGTATATAACGTTATACGTTATATCGTTATCGTACATAACGTTATACGTTATATCGATATAGTATATAACGTTATACGTTATACCGTTAAAGTATATAACGTTATACGTTATATCGTAATAGTATATAACGTTATACGTTATATCGTAATAGTATATAACGTTATACGTTCTATCGTAATAGTATAAAACGTTATACGTTATATCGATATAGTATATAACGTTATACGTTATATCGTTATCGTATATAACGTTATACGTTATATCGTAATAGTATATAACGTTATACGTTATATCGTTATCGTATATAACGTTATACGTTATATCGATATCGTATATAACGTTATACGTTATATCGATATAGTAAATAACGTTATACGTTATATCGATATAGTATATACACGTTATACGTTATATCGATATAGTATATAACGTTATACGTTATATCGTTATAGTATATAACGTTATACGTTATATCGATATAGTATATAACGTTATACGTTATATCGTAATACCACATAACGTTATACGTCATATCGTTATAGTATATAACGTTATACGTTATATCGTAATAGTATATAACGTTATACGTTATATCGATATAGTATATAACGTTATACGTTATATCATAATACTACATAACGTTATACGTTATATCGTTATAGTATATAACGTTAAACGTTATATCGATATAGTATATAACGTTATACGTTATATCGATATAGTATATAACGTTATACGTTATATCGATATAGTATATAACGTTATACGTTATATCGTTATAGTATATAACGTTGTACGTTATATCGATATAGTATATAACGTTATAACGTTATATCGTAATAGTATACAACGTTATACGTTATATCGATATAGTATATAACGTTAAACGTTATATCGATATAGTATATAACGTTATACGTTATATCGATATAGTATATAACGTTATACGTTATATCGTTATAGTATATAACGTTGTACGTTATATCGATATAGTATATAACGTTATACGTTATATCGTAATAGTATACAACGTTATACGTTATATCGTTATAGTATATAACGTTAAACGTTATATCGATATAGTATATAACGTTATACGTTATATCGATATAGTATATAACGTTATACGTTATATCGATATAGTATATAACGTTATACGTTATATCGATATAGTATATAACGTTATACGTTATATCGTTATCGTATATAACGTTATACGTTATATCGTAAATACTACATAACGTTATACGATATATCGATATAGTATATGACGTTATACGTTATATCGATATAGTATATAACGTTATACGTTATATCGATATAGTATATACCGTTATACGTTGTATCGTTATAATATATAACGTTATACGTTATATCGATATAGTATATAACGTTATACGTTATATCGTAATACTACATAACGTTATACGTCATATCGTTATAGTATATAACGTTATACGTTATATCGTAATACTACATAACGTTAAACGTTATATCGTTATCGTATATAACGTTATACGTTATATCGTAATACTACATAACGTTATACGATATATCGTTATAGTATATAACGTTATACGTTATACCGTTATCGTACATAACGTTATACGTTATATCGTAATTGTATATAACGTTATACGTCTATATCGTAATAGTATATAACGTTATACGTTATATCGATATAGTATATAACGTTATACGTTATATCGTATACTACATAACGTTATACGTCATTTCGTTATAGTATATAACGTTATACGTTATATCGATATAGTATATAACGTTATACGTTATATCGTTATAGTATATAACGTTATACGTTATATCTTAATAGTATATAACGTTATACGTTATATCGTAATAGTATATAACGATATACAATATATCGATATAGTATATAACGTTATACGTTATATCGATATAGTATATAACGTTATACGTTATATCGTAATACTACATAACGTTATACGTCATTTCGTTATAGTATATAACGTTATACGTTATATCGATATAGTATATAACGTTATACGTTATATCGTTATAGTATATAACGTTATACGTTATACCGTTATCGTACATAACGTTCATACGTTATATCGTAATAGTATACAACGTTATACGTTATATCGATATCGTATATAACGTTATACGTTATATCGATACAGTATATAACGTTATACGTTATATCGATATAGTATATAACGTTATACGTTATATCGATATAGTATATAACGTTATACGTTATATCGTTATAGAATATAACGTTATACGTTATATCGATATAGTATATAACGTTATACGTTATATCGTAATACTACATAACGTTATACGTCATATCGTTATAGTATATAACGTTATACGTTATATCGTAATAGTATACAACGTTATACGTTATATCGTTATCGTATATAACGTTATACGTTATATCGTAATACTACATAACGTTATACGATATATCGTTATAGTATATAACGTTATACGTTATACCGTTAACGTACATAACGTTATACGTTATATCGATATAGTATATAACGTTATACGTTATATCGTTATAGTATATAACGTTATGCGTTATATCGTTATAGTTTATAACGTTATACGTTATATCGTAATAGTATATAACGTTATACGTTATATCGATATAGTATATAACGTTATACGTTATATCGTTATCGTATATAACGACATACGTTATATCGATATAGTATATATCGTTATACGTTATATCGTAATACTACATAACGTTATACGTCATATCGTTATAGTATATAACGTTATACGTTATATCGTAATAGTATATAACGATATACGTTATATCGTTATAGTATATAACGTTATACGCTATATCGTTATAGTATATAACGTTATACGTTATATCGTTACAGTATATAACGTTATACGTTATATCGTTATCGTACATAACGTTACACGTTATATCGATATAGTATATAACGTTATACGTTATACCGTTAAAGTATATAACGTTATACGTTATATCGATATAGTATATAACGTTATACGTTATATCGATATAGTATATAACGTTATACGTTATATCGTTATAGCATATAACGTTATACGTTATATCGATATAGTATATAACGTTATACGTTATAACGTAATACTACATAACGTTATACGTCATATCGTTATAGTATATAACGTTATACGTTATATCGTAATAGTATATAACGTTATACGTTATATCGATATAGTATATAACGTTATACGTTATATCATAATACTACATAACGTTATACGTTATATCGTTATAGTATATAACGTTATACGTTATATCGTTATAGTATATAACGTCATACGTTATATCTTAATAGAATATAACGTTATACGTTATATCGTAATAGTATATAACGACAAACGTTATATCGATATAGTATTTAACGTTATACGTTATATCGTAATACTACATAACGTTATACGTCATATCGTTATAGTATATAACGTTATACGTTATATCGTAATAGTATATAACGTTATACGTTATATCGTAATAGTATATAACGTTATACGTTATATCGTAATAGTATAAAACGTTATACGTTATATCGATATAGTATATAACGTTATACGTTATATCGATATAGTATATAACGTTATACGTTATATCGATATAGTATTTAACGTTATACGTTATATCGTAATACTACATAACGTTATACGTCATATCGTTGTAGTATATAACGTTATACGTTATATCGATATAGTATATAACGTTATACGTTATATCGATATAGTATATAACGTTATACGTTATATCGTAATAGTATACAACGTTATACGTTATATCGTTATCGTATATAACGTTATACGTTATATCGTAATACTACATAACGTTATACGATATATCGTTATAGTATATAACGTTATACGTTATACCGTTATCGTACATAACGTTATACGTTATATCGTAATTGTATATACGTTATACGTTATATCGATATGGTATATAACGTTATACGTTATATCGATATAGTATATAACGTTATACGTTATATCGATATACTATATAACGTTATACGTTATATCGTTATAGTATATAACGTTATACGTTATATCGTTATAGTATATAACGTTATACGTTATATCGTTATAGTATATAACGTTATACGTTATATCGTAATACTAGATAACGTTATACGTCATATCGTTATAGTATATAACGTTATACGTTATATCGATATAGTATATAACGTTATACGTTATATCGATATAGTATATAACGTTATATACTATATCGATATAAGTATAACGTTATACTATTATAACGATATAAGTTTATAACGTTATATACTATATCGATAAAAGTATAAACGTTATATACTATATCGATATAACGTATAAAGTTATATACTATATCGATATAACGTATAACGTTATATACTATAACGATATGACGTATAACGTTATCTAGTATTACGATATAAACGTATAACGTTATATACTATAACGTTATAACGTATAACGTTATATACTATAACGATATAACGTATAACGTTATATACTATAACGATATAACGTATAACGTTATATAGTATATCGATATAACGTATAACGTTATATACTATATCGATATAACGTATAACGTTATATACCATATCGATATAACGTATAACGTTATATACAATTACGATATAACGTATAACGTTATGTACGATAACGGTATAACGTATAACGTTATATACTATAACGATATATCGTATAACGTTATGTAGTATTACGAGTATAACGTATAACGTTATATACGATAACGATATAACGTATAACGTTGTATACTATTACGATATAACGTATAACGTTATATACTATATCGATATAACGTATAACGTTATATACTATATCGATATAACGTATAACGTTATATACTACAACGATATGACGTATAACGTTATGTAGTATTACGATATAACGTATAACGTTAAATACTATATCGATATAACGTATAACGTTATATACTATATCGATATAACGTATAACGTTATATACTATATCGATATAACGTATAACGTTTTATAACTATTACGATATAACGTACTAACGTTATATACTATTACGATATAACGTATAACGTTATATACTATTACGATATAACGTATAACGTTATATACTATAACGATATGACGTATAACGTTATGTAGTATTACGATATAACGTATAACGTTAAATACTATATCGATATAACGTTTGTCGTTATATACTATTACGATATAACGTATAACGTTATATTCTATTAAGATATAACGTATGACGTTATATACTATAACGATATAACGTATAACGTTATATACTATAACGATATAACGTATAACGTTATGTAGTATTATGATATAACGTATAACGTTATATACTATATTCGATATAACGTATAACGTTATATACTATTACGATATAACGTATAACGTTATATACTATAACGATATGACGTATAACGTTATGTAGTATTACGTTATAACGTATAACGTTATATACTATATCGATATAACGTATAACGTTATATGCTATAACGATATAACGTATAACGTTATATACTATATCGATATAACGTATAACGTTATATACTATATCGATATAACGTATAACGTTATTATACTTTAACGGTATAACGTATAACGTTATATACTATATCGATATAACGTGTAACGTTATGTACGATAACGATATAACGTATAACGTTATATACTGTAACGATATAACGTATAACGTTATATACTATAACGATATAGCGTATAACGTTATATACTATAACGATTATAACGTATATCGTTATATACTATTACGATATAACGTATAACGTTATATACTATAACGATATGACGTATAACGTTATGTAGTATTACGATATAACGTATAACGATATATACTATATCGATATAACGTATGTCGTTATATACGATAACGATATAACGTATAACGTTATATACTATATCGATATAACGTATAACGTTATATACTATTACGATATAACGTATAACGTTATAAACTATAACGATATAACGCATAACGTTATATACTATAACGATATAACGTATAACGTTATATACTATATCGATATAACGTATAACGTTATGTACGTTAACGGTATAACGTATAACGTTATATACTTATAACGATATATCGTATAACGTTATGTAGTATTACGATATAACGTATAACGTTATATACGATAACGATATAACGTATAACGTTGTATACTATTACGATATAACGTATAACGTTATATACTATAACGATATGACGTATAACGTTATGTAGTATTACGATATAACGTATAACGTTATATACTATATCGATATAACGTATAACGTTATATTCTATAACGATATAACGTATAACGTTATATACTATATCGATATAACGTATAACGTTATATACTATATCGATATAACGTATAACGTTATATACTGTATCGATATAACGTATAACGTTATATACGATATCGATATAACGTATAACGTTGTATACTATTACGATATAACGTATAACGTTATGTACGATAACGGTATAACGTATAACGTTATATACTATAACGATATAACGTATAACGTTATATACTATATCGATATAACGTATAACGTTATATACTATAACGAAATGACGTATAACGTTATGTAGTATTACGATATAACGTATAACGTTATATACTATATCGATATAACGTTATAACGTTATATACTATATCGATATATTGTATATCGTTATATACTATTACGATATAACGTATAACGTTATATACTATTAAGATATAACGTATAACGTTATATACTATAACGATATAACGTATAACGTTATATACTATATCGATATAACGTATAACGTTATATACTATAACGAAATGACGTATAACGTTATGTAGTATTACGATATAACGTATAACGTTATATACTATATCGATATAACGTATAACGTTATATACTATAACGATATAACGTATAACGTTATATACAATACGATATAACGTATAACGTTATGTACGATAACGGTATAACGTATAACGTTATATACTATAACGATATATCGTATAACGTTATGTAGTATTACGATATAACGTATAACGTTATATACGATAACGATATAACGTTTAACGTTATGTAGTATTACGATATAACGTATAACGTTATATACTATAACGATATGACGTATAACGTTATGTAGTATTACGATATAACGTATAACGTTATATACTATATCGATATAACGTATAACGTTATATATATAACGATACCAACGTATAACGGTATATACTATATCGATATAACGTATAACGTTATATACTATATCGATATAACGTATAACGTCATATACTATATCGATATATCGTATAACGTTATGTAGTATTACGATATAACGTATAACGTTATATACGATAACGATATAACGTATAACGTTATATACTATATCGATATAACGTATAACGTTATATACTATATCGATATAACGTATAACGTTATATACTATATCGATATAACGTATAACGTTATATACTATATCGATATAAACGTTTAACGTTATATACTATAACGATATAACGTATAACGTTGTATACTATTACGATATAACGTATAACGTTATATACTATATCGATATAACGTACAACGTTATATACTATAACGATATAACGTATAACGTTATATACTATATCGATATAACGTATAACGTTATATACTATATCGATATAACGTTTAACGTTATATACTATATCGATATAACGTATAACGTTGTATACTATTACGATATAACGTATAACGTTATATACTATATCGATATAACGTACAACGTTATATACTATAACGATATAACGTATAACGTTATATACTATATCGATATAACGTATAACGTTATATACTATATCGATATAACGTATAACGTTATATACTATATCGATTATAACGTTTAACGTTATACTACTATAACGATATAACGTATAACGTTATGTAGTATTATGATATAACGTATAACGTTATATACTATATCGATATAACGTATAACGTTATATACTATTACGATATAACGTATAACGTTATATACTATAACGATATGACGTATAACGTTATGTGGTATTACGATATAACGTATAACGTTATATACTATATCGATATAACGTATAACGTTATATACTATAACGATATAACGTATAACGTTATATACTATATCGATATAACGTATAACGTTATATACTATATCGATATAACGTATAACGTTATATTACTATATCGATATAACGTATAACGTTATATACGATATCGATATAACGTATAACGTTATATACGATAACGATATAACGTAGAACGTTATATACTATTACGATATAACGTATAACGTTATATACGATAACGATATAACGTATAACGTTATATACTATATCGATATAACGTATAACGTTTTATACTATTACGATAGAACGTATAACGTTATATACTATTACGATATAACGTATAACGTTATATACTATTACGATATAACGTATAACGTTATATACTTTAACGGTATAACGTATAACGTTATATACTATATCGATATAACGTATAACGTTATGTACGATAACGATATAACGTATAACGTTATATACTGTAACGATATAAACGTATAACGTTATATACTATAACGATATAGCGTATAACGTTATATACTATAACGATATAACGTATATCGTTATATACTATTTGCGATATAACGTATAACGTTATATACTATAACGATATGACGTATAACGTTATGTAATATTACGATATAACGTATAACGTTATATACTATATCGATATAACATATGTCGTTATATACTATTACGATATAACGTATAACGTTATATACTATTAAGATATAACGTATGACGTTATATACTATAACGATATAACGTATAACGTTATATACTATAAACGATATATCGTATAACGTTATGTAGTATTATGATATAACGTATAACGTTATATACTATATCGATATAACGTATAACGTTATATACTATTACGATATAACGTATAACGTTATATACTATAACGATATGACGCATAACGTTATAACGTATAACGTTATATACTATATCGATATAACGTATAACGTTATATGCTATAACGATATAACGTATAACGTTATATACTATATCGATATAACGTATAACGTTATATGCTATATCGATATAACGTATAACGTTATATACGATATCGATATAACGTATAACGTTATATACGATAACGATATAACGTATAACGTTATATACTATTACGATATAACGTATAACGTTATATACGATAACGATATAACGTATAACGTTATATACTATATCGATATAACGTATAACGTTTTATACTATTAAGATATAACGTATAACGTTATATACTATTACGATATAACGTATAACGTTATATACTATAACGATATGACGTATAACGTTATGTAGTATTACGATATAACGTATAACGTTATATACTATATCGATATAAAGTATGTCGTTATATACTATTACGATATAACGTATAAACGTTATATACTATTAAGATATAACGTATTACGTTATATACTATAACGATATAACGTATAACGTTATATACTATAACGATCGTATAACGTATAACGTATGTAGTATTATGATATAACGTATAACGTTATATACTATATCGATATAACGTATAACGTTATATACTATTACGATATAACGTATAACGTTATATACTATAACGATATGACGTATAACGTTATGTAGTATTACGTTATAACGTATAACGTTACATACTATATCGATATAACGTATAACGTTATATGCTATAACGATATAACGTATAACGTTATATACTATATCGATATAACGTATAACGTTATATACTATATCGATATAACGTATAACGTTATATACTATATCGATATAACGTATGTCGTTATATACTATTACGATATAACGTATAACGTTATATACTATTAAGATATAAGTATGACGTTATATACTATAACGATATAACGTATAACGTTATATACTATATCGATATAACGTATAACGTTATATACTATTACTATATAACGTATAAACGTTATATACTATTACGATATAACGTATAACGTTATATACTATTACGATATAACGTATAACGTTATATACTTTAACGGTATAACGTATAACGTTATATACTATATCGATATAACGTATAACGTTATGTACGATAACGATATAACGTATAAACGTTATATACTGTAACGATATAACGTATAACGTTATATACTATACCGATATAGCGTATAACGTTATATACTATAACGATATAACGTATATCGTTATATACTATTACGATATATAACGTATAACGTTATATACTATTAAGATATAACGTATGACGTTATATACTATAACGATATAACGTCTAACGTTATATACTATAACGATATAACGTATAACGTTATGTAGTATTATGATATAACGTATAACGTTATATACTATATCGATATGACGTATAACGTTATGTAATATTACGATATACCGTATAACGTTATATACTATATCGATATAAACATATGTCGTTATATACTATTACGATATAACGTATAACGTTATATACTATTAAGATATAACGTATGACGTTATATACTATAACGATATAACGTATAACGTTATATACTATAACGATATATCGTATAACGTTATGTAGTATTATGATATAACGTATAACGTTATATACTATATCGATATAACGTATAACGTTATATACTATTACGATATAACGTATAACGTTATATACTATAACGATATGACGCATAACGTTATGTAGTATTACGTTATAACGTATAACGTTATATACTATATCGATATAACGTATAACGTTATATGCTATAACGATATAACGTATAACGTTATATACTATATCGATATAACGTATAACGTTATATGCTATATCGATATAACGTATAACGTTATATACGATATCGATATAACGTATAACGTTATATACGATAACGATATAACGTATAACGTTATATACTATACGATATAACGTATAACGTTATATACGATAACGATATAACGTATAACGTTATATACTATATCGATATAACGTATAACGTTTTATACTATTAAGATATAACGTATAACGTTATATACTATTACGATATAACGTATAAACGTTATATACTATAACGATATGACGTATAACGTTATGTAGTATTACGATATAACGTATAACGTTATATACTATATCGATATAAAGTATGTCGTTATATACTATTACGATATAACGTATAACGTTATATACTATTAAGATTATAACGTATTACGTTATATACTATAACGATATAACGTATAACGTTATATACTATAACGATATAACGTATAACGTTATGTAGTATTATGATATAACGTATAACGTTATATACTATATCGATATAACGTATAACGTTATATATACTATTACGATATAACGTATAACGTTATATACTATAACGATATGACGTATAACGTTATGTAGTATTACGTTATAACGTATAACGTTACATACTATATCGATATAACGTATAACGTTATATGCTATAACGATATAACGTATAACGTTATATACTATATCGATATAACGTATAACGTTATATACTATATCGATATAACGTATAACGTTATATACTATATCGATATAACGTATGTCGTTATATACTATTACGATATAACGTATAACGTTATATACTATTAAGATATAACGTATGACGTTATATACTATAACGATATAACGTATAACGTTATATACTATAACGATATAACGTATAACGTTATGTAGTATTATGATATAACGTATAACGTTATATACTATATCGATATAACGTATAACGTTATATACTATTACTATATAACGTATAACGTTATATACTATAACGATATGACGTATAACGTTATGTAGTATTACGTTATAACGTATAACGTTATATACTATATCGATATAACGTATAACGTTATATGCTATAACGATATAACGTATAACGTTATTACTATATCGATATCACGTATAACGTTATATACTATATCGATATAACGTGTAAGGTTATATACTATATCGATATAACGTATAACGTTATATACTATAACGATATAACGTATAACGTTATATACTATATCGATATAACGTATAACGTTATTACTATATCGATATAACGTATAACGTTATATACGATATCGATATAACGTATAACGTTATATACGATAACGATATAACGTATAACGTTATATACTATTACGATATAACGTATAAACGTTATATACGATAACGATATAACGTATAACGTTATATACTATATCGATATAACGTATAACGTTTTATACTATTAAGATATAACGTATAACGTTATATACTATTACGATATAACGTATAACGTTATATACTATTACGATATAACGTATAACGTTATATACTTTAACGGTATAACGTATAACGTTATATACTATATCGATATAACGTATACGTTATGTACGATAACGATATAACGTATAACGTTATTATACTGTAACGATATAACGTATAACGTTATATACTATAACGATATAGCGTATAACGTTATATACTATAACGATATAACGTATATCGTTATATAACTATTACGATATAACGTATAACGTTATATACTATAACGATATGACGTATAACGTTATGTAGTATTACGATATAACGTATAACGTTATATACTATATCGATATAACGTATGTCGTTATATACTATTACGATATAACGTATAACGTTATATACTATTAAGATATAACGTATGACGTTATATACTATAACGATATAACGTCTAACGTTATATACTATAACGATATAACGTATAACGTTATGTAGTATTATGATATAACGTATAACGTTATATACTATATCGATATAACGTATAACGTTATATACTATTACGATATAACGTATAACGTTATATACTATAACGATATGACGTATAACGTTATGTAGTATTACGTTATAACGTATAACGTTATATACTATAACGATATGACGTATAACGTTATGTAGTATTACGTTATAACGTATAACGTTATATACTATATCGATATAACGTATAACGTTATGTAGTATTACGATATAACGTATAACGTTATATACGATAACGATATAACGTTTAACGTTTATACTATTACGATATAACGTATAACGTTATATACTATTACGATATAACGTATAAACGTTATATACTATTAAGAATATAACGTATGACGTTATATACTATAACGATATAACGTATAACGTTATATACTATATCGATATAACGTATAACGTTATATACGATAACGATATAACGTATAACGTTGTATACTATTACGATATAACGTATAACGTTATATACTATAACGATATGACGTATAACGTTATGTAGTATTACGATATAACGTATAACGTTATATACGATAACGATATAACGTATAACGTTATATACTATATCGATATAAACGTATAACGTTATATACTATAACGATATAACGTATAACGTTATATACTATATCGATATAACGTATAACGTTATATACTATATCGATATAACGTATAACGTTATATACTATATCGATATAACGTATAACGTTATATACTATATCGATATAACGTATAACGTTATATACTATAACGATATAACGTATAACGTTATGTAGTATTATGATATAACGTATAACGTTATATACTATATCGATATAACGTATTAACGTTATATACTATTACGATATAACGTATAACGTTATATACGATATCGATATAACGTATAACGTTATATACGATAACGATATAACGTATAACGTTATATACTATTACGATATAACGTATAACGTTATATACGATATCGATATAACGTATAACGTTATATACGATAACGATATAACGTATAACGTTATATACTATTACGATATAACGTATAACGTTATATACGATAACGATATAACGTATAACGTTATATACCATAACGATATAACGTATAACGTTATATACAATTACGATATAACGTATAACGTTATGTACGATAACGGTATAACGTATAACGTTATATACTATAACGATATAACGTATAACGTTATACACTATATCGATATAACGTATAACGTTATATACTATATCGATATAACGTATAACGTTATATACTATATCGATATAACGTATAACGTTATATACTATTACTATATAACGTATAACGTTATATACTATAACGATATGACGTATAACGTTATGTAGTATTACGTTATAACGTATAACGTTATATACTATATCGATATAACGTATAACGTTATATGCTATAACGATATAACGTATATCGTTATATACTATATCGATATCACGTATAACGTTATATACTATATCGATATAACGTGTAAGGTTATATACTATATCGATATAACGTATAACGTTATATACTATAACGATATAACGTATAACGTTATATACTATATCGATATAACGTATAACGTTATATACTATATCGATATAACGTATAACGTTATATACTATATCGATATAACGTATAACGTTATATACTATATCGATATAACGTATAACGTTATATACGATATCGATATAACGTATAACGTTATATACGATAACGATATAACGTATAACGTTATATACTATTACGATATAACGTATAACGTTATATACGATAACGATATAACGTATAACGTTATATACTATATCGATATAACGTATAACGTTTTATACTATTAAGATATAACGTATAACGTTATATACTATTACGATATAACGTATAACGTTATATACTATTACGATATAACGTATAACGTTATATACTTTAACGGTATAACGTATAACGTTATATACTATATCGATATAACGTATAACGTTATGTACGATAACGATATAACGTATAACGCTATCTACTGTAACGATATAACGTATAACGTTATATACTATAACGATATAGCGTATAACGTTATATACTATAACGATATAACGTATATCGCTATATACTATTACGATATAACGTATAACGTTATATACTATAACGATATGACGTATAACGTTATGTAGTATTACGATATAACGTATAACGTTATATACTATATCGATATAACGTATGTCGTTATATACTATTACGATATAACGTATAACGTTATATACTATTAAGATATAACGTATGACGTTATATACTATAACGATATAACGTATAACGTTATATACTATAACGATATAACGTATAACGTTATGTAGTATTATGATATAACGTATAACGTTATATACTATATCGATATAACGTATAACGTTATATACTATTACGATATAACGTATAACGTTATATACTATAACGATATGACGTATAACGTTATGTAGTATTACGTTATAACGTATAACGTTATATACTATATCGATATAACGTATAACGTTATGTAGTATTACGATATAACGTACAACGTTATATACGATAACGATATAACGTTTAACGTTTATACTATTACGATATAACGTATAACGTTATATACTATTACGATATAACGTATAACGTTATATACTATTAAGATATAACGTATGACGTTATATACTATAACGATATAACGTATAACGTTATATACTATATCGATATAACGTATAACGTTATATACCATAACGATATAACGTATAACGTTATATACAATTACGATATAACGTATAACGTTATGTACGATAACGGTATAACGTATAACGTTATATACTATAACGATATATCGTATAACGTTATGTAGTATTACGATATAACGTATAACGTTATATACGATAACGATATAACGTATAACGTTGTATACTATTACGATATAACGTATAACGTTATATACTATAACGATATGACGTATAACGTTATGTAGTATTACGATATAACGTATAACGTTATATACGATAACGATATAACGTATAACGTTATATACTATATCGAAATAACGTATAACGTTATATACTATAACGATATAACGTATAACGTTATATACTATATCGATATAACGTATAACGTTATATACTATATCGATATAACGTATAACGTTATATACTATATCGATATAACGTATAACGTTATATACTATATCGATATAACGTATAACGTTATATACTATAACGATATAACGTATAACGTTATGTAGTATTATGATATAACGTATAACGTTATATACTATATCGATATAACGTATAACGTTATATACTATTACGATATAACGTATAACGTTATATACGATATCGATATAACGTATAACGTTATATACGATAACGATATAACGTATAACGTTATATACTATTACGATATAACGTATAACGTTATATACGATATCGATATAACGTATAACGTTATATACGATAACGATATAACGTATAACGTTATATACTATTACGATATAACGTATAACGTTATATACGATAACGATATAACGTATAACGTTATATACCATAACGATATAACGTATAACGTTATATACAATTACGATATAACGTATAACGTTATGTACGATAACGGTATAACGTATAACGTTATATACTATAACGATATAACGTATAACGTTATACACTATATCGATATAACGTATAACGTTATATACTATATCGATATAACGTATAACGTTATATACTATATCGATATAACGTATAACGTTATATACTATTACGATATAACGTATAACGTTATATACGATATCGATATAACGTATAACGTTATATACGATAACGATATAACGTATAACGTTATATACTATTACGATATAACGTATAACGTTATATACGATATCGATATAACGTATAACGTTATATACGATAACGATATAACGTATAACGTTATATACTATTACGATATAACGTATAACGTTATATACTATATCGATATAACGTATAACGTTATATACTATAACGATATAACGTATAACGTTATATACTATATCGATATAACGTATAACGTTATATACTATATCGATATAACGTATAACGTTATATACTATATCGATATAACGTATAACGTTATATACTTTAACGGTATAACGTATAACGTTATATACTATATCGATATAACGTATAACGTTATGTACGATAACGATATAACGTATAACGTTATATACTGTAACGATATAACGTATAACGTTATATACTATAACGATATAGCGTATAACGTTATATACTATAACGATATAACGTATATCGTTATATACTATTACGATACAACGTATAACGTTATATACTATAACGATATGACGTATAACGTTATGTAATATTACGATATAACGTATAACGTTATATACTATATCGATATAACATATGTCGTTATATACTATTACGATATAACGTATAACGTTATATACTATTAAGATATAACGTATGACGTTATATACTATAACGATATAACGTATAACGTTATATACTATAACGATATAACGTATAACGTTATGTAGTATTATGATATAACGTATAACGTTATATACTATATCGATATAACGTATAACGTTATATACTATTACGATATAACGTATAACGTTATATACTATAACGATATGACGTATAACGTTATGTAGTATTACGTTATAACGTATAACGTTATATACTATATCGATATAGCGTATAACGTTATATGCTATAACGATATAACGTATAACGTTATATACTATATCGATATAACGTATAACGTTATATGCTATATCGATATAACGTATAACGTTATATACGATATCGATATAACGTATAACGTTATATACGATAACGATATAACGTATAACGTTATATACTATTACGATATAACGTATAACGTTATATACGATAACGATATAACGTATAACGTTATATACTATATTGATATAACGTATAACGTTTTATACTATTAAGATATAACGTATAACGTTATATACTATTACGATATAACGTATAACGTTATATACTATAACGATATGACGTATAACGTTATGTAGTATTACGATATAACGTATAACGTTATATACTATATCGATATAACGTATGTCGTTATATACTATTACGATATAACGTATAACGTTATATACTATTAAGATATAACGTATTACGTTATATACTATAACGATATAACGTATAACGTTATATACTATAACGATATAACGTATAACGTTATGTAGTATTATGATATAACGTATAACGTTATATACTATATCGATATAACGTATAACGTTATATACTATTACGATATAACGTATAACGTTATATACTATAACGATATGACGTATAACGTTATGTAGTATTACGTTATAACGTATAACGTTATATACTATATCGATATAACGTATAACGTTATATGCTATAACGATATAACGTATAACGTTATATACTATATCGATATAACGTATAACGTTATATACTATATCGATATAACGTATAACGTTATATACTATATCGATATAACGTATGTCGTTATATACTATTGCGATATAACGTATAACGTTATATACTATTAAGATATAACGTATGACGTTATATACTATAACGATATAACGTATAACGTTATATACTATAACGAAATAACGTATAACGTTATGTAGTATTATGATATAACGTATAACGTTATATACTATTAAGATATAACGTATTACGTTATATACTATAACGATATAACGTATAACGTTATATACTATAACGATATAACGTATAACGTTATGTAGTATTATGATATAACGTATAACGTTATATACTATATCGATATAACGTATAACGTTATATACTATTACGATATAACGTATAACGTTATATACTATAACGATATGACGTATAACGTTATGTAGTATTACGTTATAACGTATAACGTTATATACTATATCGATATAACGTATAACGTTATATGCTATAACGATATAACGTATAACGTTATATACTATATCGATATAACGTATAACGTTATATACTATATCGATATAACGTATAACGTTATATACTATATCGATATAACGTATGTCGTTATATACTATTACGATATAACGTATAACGTTATATACTATTAAGATATAACGTATGACGTTATATACTATAACGATATAACGTATAACGTTATATACTATAACGAAATAACGTATAACGTTATGTAGTATTATGATATAACGTATAACGTTATATACTATATCGATATAACGTATAACGTTATATACTATTACTATATAACGTATAACGTTATATACTATAACGATATGACGTATAACGTTATGTAGTATTACGTTATAACGTATAACGTTATATACTATATCGATATAACGTATAACGTTATATGCTATAACGATATAACGTATAACGTTATATACTATATCGATATCACGTATAACTTTATATACTATATCGATATAACGTGTAAGGTTATATACTATATCGATATAACGTATAACGTTATATACTATAACGATATAACGTATAACGTTATATACTATATCGATATAACGTATAACGTTATATACTATATCGATATAACGTATGTCGTTATATACTATTACGATATAACGTATAACGTTATATACTATTAAGATATAACGTATTACGTTATATACTATAACGATATAACGTATAACGTTATATACTATAACGATATAACGTATAACGTTATGTAGTATTATGATATAACGTATAACGTTATATACTATATCGATATAACGTATAACGTTATATACTATTACGATATAACGTATAACGTTATATACTATAACGATATGACGTATAACGTTATGTAGTATTACGTTATAACGTATAACGTTATATACTATATCGATATAACGTATAACGTTATATGCTATAACGATATAACGTATAACGTTATATACTATATCGATATAACGTATAACGTTATATACTATATCGATATAACGTATAACGTTATATACTATATCGATATAACGTATAACGTTATATACTATTACTATATAACGTATAACGTTATTAACTATAACGATATGACGTATAACGTTATGTAGTATTACGTTATAACGTATAACGTTATATACTATATCGATATAACGTATAAGGTTATATGCTATAACGATATAACGTATATCGTTATATACTATATCGATATCACGTATAACGTTATATACTATATCGATATAACGTGTAAGGTTATATACTATATCGATATAACGTATAACGTTATATACTATAACGATATAACGTATAACGTTATATACTATATCGATATAACGTATAACGTTATATACTATATCGATATAACGTATAACGTTATATACTATATCGATATAACGTATAACGTTATATACTATATCGATATAACGTATAACGTTATATACGATATCGATATAACGTATAACGTTATATACGATAACGATATAACGTATAACGTTATATACTATTACGATATAACGTATAACGTTATATACGATAACGATATAACGTATAACGTTATATACTATATCGATATAACGTATAACGTTTTATACTATTAAGATATAACGTATAACGTTATATACTATTACGATATAACGTATAACGTTATATACTATTACGATATAACGTATAACGTTATATACTTTAACGGTATAACGTATAACGTTATATACTATATCGATATAACGTATAACGTTATGTACGATAACGATATAACGTATAACGCTATATACTGTAACGATATAACGTATAACGTTATATACTATAACGATATAGCGTATAACGTTATATACTATAACGATATAACGTATATCGCTATATACTATTACGATATAACGTATAACGTTATATACTATAACGATATGACGTATAACGTTATGTAGTATTACGATATAACGTATAACGTTATATACTATATCGATATAACGTATGTCGTTATATACTATTACGATATAACGTATAACGTTATATACTATTAAGATATAACGTATGACGTTATATACTATAACGATATAACGTATAACGTTATATACTATAACGATATAACGTATAACGTTATGTAGTATTATGATATAACGTATAACGTTATATACTATATCGATATAACGTATAACGTTATATACTATTACGATATAACGTATAACGTTATATACTATAACGATATGACGTATAACGTTATGTAGTATTACGTTATAACGTATAACGTTATATACTATATCGATATAACGTATAACGTTATGTAGTATTACGATATAACGTACAACGTTATATACGATAACGATATAACGTTTAACGTTTATACTATTACGATATAACGTATAACGTTATATACTATTACGATATAACGTATAACGTTATATACTATTAAGATATAACGTATGACGTTATATACTATAACGATATAACGTATAACGTTATATACTATATCGATATAACGTATAACGTTATATACCATAACGATATAACGTATAACGTTATATACAATTACGATATAACGTATAACGTTATGTACGATAACGGTATAACGTATAACGTTATATACTATAACGATATATCGTATAACGTTATGTAGTATTACGATATAACGTATAACGTTATATACGATAACGATATAACGTATAACGTTGTATACTATTACGATATAACGTATAACGTTATATACTATAACGATATAACGTATAACGTTATATACGATATCGATATAACGTATAACGTTATATACGATAACGATATAACGTATAACGTTATATACTATTACGATATAACGTATAACGTTATATACGATATCGATATAACGTATAACGCTATATACGATAACGATATAACGTATAACGTTATATACTATTACGATATAACGTATAACGTTATATACGATGACGATATAACGTATAACGTTATATACCATAACGATATAACGTATAACGTTATATACAATTACGATATAACGTATAACGTTATGTACGATAACGGTATAACGTATAACGTTATATACTATAACGATATAACGTATAACGTTATACACTATATCGATATAACGTATAACGTTATATACTATATCGATATAACGTATAACGTTATATACTATATCGATATAACGTATAACGTTATATACTATTACTATATAACGTATAACGTTATATACTATAACGATATGACGTATAACGTTATGTAGTATTACGTTATAACGTATAACGTTATATACTATATCGATATAACGTATAACGTTATATGCTATAACGATATAACGTATAACGTTATATACTATATCGATATCACGTATAACTTTATATACTATATCGATATAACGTGTAAGGTTATATACTATATCGATATAACGTATAACGTTATATACTATAACGATATAACGTATAACGTTATATACTATATCGATATAACGTATAACGTTATATACTATATCGATATAACGTATGTCGTTATATACTATTACGATATAACGTATAACGTTATATACTATTAAGATATAACGTATTACGTTATATACTATAACGATATAACGTATAACGTTATATACTATAACGATATAACGTATAACGTTATGTAGTATTATGATATAACGTATAACGTTATATACTATATCGATATAACGTATAACGTTATATACTATTACGATATAACGTATAACGTTATATACTATAACGATATGACGTATAACGTTATGTAGTATTACGTTATAACGTATAACGTTATATACTATATCGATATAACGTATAACGTTATATACTATATCGATATAACGTATAACGTTATATACTATATCGATATAACGTATAACGTTATATACTTTAACGGTATAACGTATAACGTTATATACTATATCGATATAACGTATAACGTTATGTACGATAACGATATAACGTATAACGTTATATACTGTAACGATATAACGTATAACGTTATATACTATAACGATATAGCGTATAACGTTATATACTATAACGATATAACGTATATCGTTATATACTATTACGATACAACGTATAACGTTATATACTATAACGATATGACGTATAACGTTATGTAATATTACGATATAACGTATAACGTTATATACTATATCGATATAACATATGTCGTTATATACTATTACGATATAACGTATAACGTTATATACTATTAAGATATAACGTATGACGTTATATACTATAACGATATAACGTATAACGTTATATACTATAACGATATAACGTATAACGTTATGTAGTATTATGATATAACGTATAACGTTATATACTATATCGATATAACGTATAACGTTATATACTATTACGATATAACGTATAACGTTATATACTATAACGATATGACGTATAACGTTATGTAGTATTACGTTATAACGTATAACGTTATATACTATATCGATATAACGTATAACGTTATATGCTATAACGATATAACGTATAACGTTATATACTATATCGATATAACGTATAACGTTATATGCTATATCGATATAACGTATAACGTTATATACGATATCGATATAACGTATAACGTTATATACGATAACGATATAACGTATAACGTTATATACTATTACGATATAACGTATAACGTTATATACGATAACGATATAACGTATAACGTTATATACTATATTGATATAACGTATAACGTTTTATACTATTAAGATATAACGTATAACGTTATATACTATTACGATATAACGTATAACGTTATATACTATAACGATATGACGTATAACGTTATGTAGTATTACGATATAACGTATAACGTTATATACTATATCGATATAACGTATGTCGTTATATACTATTACGATATAACGTATAACGTTATATACTATTAAGATATAACGTATTACGTTATATACTATAACGATATAACGTATAACGTTATATACTATAACGATATAACGTATAACGTTATGTAGTATTATGATATAACGTATAACGTTATATACTATATCGATATAACGTATAACGTTATATACTATTACGATATAACGTATAACGTTATATACTATAACGATATGACGTATAACGTTATGTAGTATTACGTTATAACGTATAACGTTATATACTATATCGATATAACGTATAACGTTATATACTATAACGATATAACGTATAACGTTATATACTATATCGATATAACGTATAACGTTATATACTATATCGATATAACGTATAACGTTATATACTATATCGATATAACGTATGTCGTTATATACTATTGCGATATAACGTATAACGTTATATACTATTAAGATATAACGTATGACGTTATATACTATAACGATATAACGTATAACGTTATATACTATAACGAAATAACGTATAACGTTATGTAGTATTATGATATAACGTATAACGTTATATACTATATCGATATAACGTATAACGTTATATACGATATCGATATAACGTATAACGTTATATACGATAACGATATAACGTATAACGTTATATACTATTACGATATAACGTATAACGTTATATACTATATCGATATAACGTATAACGTTATATACGATATCGATATAACGTATAACGTTATATACTATATCGATATAACGTATAACGTTATATGCTATAACGATATAACGTATAACGTTATATACTATATCGATATCACGTATAACGTTATATACTATATCGATATAACGTGTAAGGTTATATACTATATCGATATAACGTATAACGTTATATACTATATCGATATAACGTATAACGTTATATACTATATCGATATAACGTATAACGTTATATACGATATCGATATAACGTATAACGTTATATACGATAACGATATAACGTATAACGTTATATACTATTACGATATAACGTATAACGTTATATACGATAACGATATAACGTATAACGTTATATACTATATCGATATAACGTATAACGTTTTATACTATTAAGATATAACGTATAACGTTATATACTATTACGATATAACGTATAACGTTATATACTATTACGATATAACGTATAACGTTATATACTTTAACGGTATAACGTATAACGTTATATACTATATCGATATAACGTATAACGTTATGTACGATAACGATATAACGTATAACGTTATATACTGTAACGATATAACGTATAACGTTATATACTATAACGATATAGCGTATAACGTTATATACTATAACGATATAACGTATATCGTTATATACTATTACGATATAACGTATAACGTTATATACTATAACGATATGACGTATAACGTTATGTAGTATTACGATATAACGTATAACGTTATATACTATATCGATATAACGTATGTCGTTATATACTATTACGATATAACGTATAACGTTATATACTATTAAGATATAACGTATGACGTTATATACTATAACGATATAACGTATAACGTTATATACTATAACGATATAACGTATAACGTTATGTAGTATTATGATATAACGTATAACGTTATATACTATATCGATATAACGTATAACGTTATATACTATTACGATATAACGTATAACGTTATATACGATAACGATATAACGTATAACGTTATATACTATATCGATATAACGTATAACGTTATATACCATAACGATATAACGTATAACGTTATATACAATTACGATATAACGTATAACGTTATGTACGATAACGGTATAACGTATAACGCTATATACTATAACGATATATCGTATAACGTTACTTAGTATTACGATATAACGTATAACGTTATATACGATAACGATATAACGTATAACGTTGTATACTATTACGATATAACGTATAACGTTATATACTATAACGATATGACGTATAACGTTATGTAGTATTACGATATAACGTATAACGTTATATACGATAACGATATAACGTATAACGTTATATACTATATCGATATAACGTATAACGTTATATACTATAACGATATAACGTATAACGTTATATACTATATCGATATAACGTATAACGTTATATACTATATCGATATAACGTATAACGTTATATACTATATCGATATAACGTATAACGTTATATACTATATCGATATAACGTATAACGTTATATACTATAACGATATAACGTATAACGTTATGTAGTATTATGATATAACGTATAACGTTATATACTATATCGATATAACGTATAACGTTATATACTATTACGATATAACGTATAACGTTATATACGATATCGATATAACGTATAACGTTATATACGATAACGATATAACGTATAACGTTATATACTATTACGATATAACGTATAACGTTATATACGATATCGATATAACGTATAACGCTATATACGATAACGATATAACGTATAACGTTATATACTATTACGATATAACGTATAACGTTATATACGATGACGATATAACGTATAACGTTATATACCATAACGATATAACGTATAACGTTATATACAATTACGATATAACGTATAACGTTATGTACGATAACGGTATAACGTATAACGTTATATACTATAACGATATAACGTATGACGTTATACACTATATCGATATAACGTATAACGTTATATACTATATCGATATAACGTATAACGTTATATACTATATCGATATAACGTATGTCGTTATATACTATTACGATATAACGTATAACGTTATATACTATTAAGATATAACGTATTACGATATATACTATAACGATATAACGTATAACGTTATATGCTATATCGATATCACGTATAACGTTATATACTATATCGATATAACGTGTAAGGTTATATACTATATCGATATAACGTATAACGTTATATACTATAACGATATAACGTATAACGTTATATACTATATCGATATAACGTATAACGTTATATACTATATCGATATAACGTATGTCGTTATATACTATTACGATATAACGTATAACGTTATATACTATTAAGATATAACGTATTACGTTATATACTATAACGATATAACGTATAACGTTATATACTATAACGATATAACGTATAACGTTATGTAGTATTATGATGTAACGTATAACGTTATATACTATATCGATATAACGTATAACGTTATATACTATTACGATATAACGTATAACGTTATATACTATAACGATATGACGTATAACGTTATGTAGTATTACGTTATAACGTATAACGTTATATACTATATCGATATAACGTATAACGTTATATGCTATAACGATATAACGTATAACGTTATATACTATATCGATATAACGTATAACGTTATATACTATATCGATATAACGTATAACGTTATATACTATATCGATATAACGTATGTCGTTATATACTATTACGATATAACGTATAACGTTATATACTATTAAGATATAACGTATGACGTTATATACTATAACGATATAACGTATAACGTTATATACTATAACGAAATAACGTATAACGTTATGTAGTATTATGATATAACGTATAACGTTATATACTATATCGATATAACGTATAACGTTATATACTATTACTATATAACGTATAACGTTATATACTATAACGATATGACGTATAACGTTATGTAGTATTACGTTATAACGTATAACGTTATATACTATATCGATATAACGTATAACGTTATATGCTATAACGATATAACGTATAACGTTATATACTATATCGATATCACGTATAACGTTATATACTATATCGATATAACGTGTAAGGTTATATACTATATCGATATAACGTATAACGTTATATACTATAACGATATAACGTATAACGTTATATACTATATCGATATAACGTATAACGTTATATACTATATCGATATAACGTATAACGTTATATACTATATCGATATAACGTATAACGTTATATACTATATCGATATAACGTATAACGTTATATACGATATCGATATAACGTATAAGGTTATATACGATAACGATATAACGTATAACGTTATATACTATTACGATATAACGTATAACGTTATATACTATATCGATATAACGTATAACGTTATATACGATATCGATATAACGTATAACGTTATATACTATATCAATATAACGTATAACGTTATATGCTATAACGATATAAAGTATAACGTTATATACTATATCGATATCACGTATAACGTTATATACTATATCGATATAACGTGTAAGGTTATATACTATATCGATATAACGTATAACGTTATATACTATATCGATATAACGTATAACGTTATATACTATATCGATATAACGTATAACGTTATATACGATATCGATATAACGTATAACGTTATATACGATAACGATATAACGTATAACGTTATATACTATTACGATATAACGTATAACGTTATATACGATAACGATATAACGTATAACGTTATATACTATATCGATATAACGTATAACTTTTTATACTATTAAGATATAACGTATAACGTTATATACTATTACGATATAACGTATAACGTTATATACTATTACGATATAACGTATAACGTTATATACTTTAACGGTATAACGTATAACGTTATATACTATACCGATATAACGTATAACGTTATGTACGATAACGATATAACGTATAACGTTATATACTGTAACGATATAACGTATAACGTTATATACTATAACGATATAGCGTATAACGTTATATACTATAACGATATAACGTATATCGTTATATACTATTACGATATAACGTATAACGTTATATACTATAACGATATGACGTATAACGTTATGTAGTATTACGATATAACGTATAACGTTATATACTATATCGATATAACGTATGTCGTTATATACTATTACGATATAACGTATAACGTTATATACTATTAAGATATAACGTATGACGTTATATACTATAACGATATAACGTATAACGTTATATACTATAACGATATAACGTATAACGTTATGTAGTATTATGATATAACGTATAACGTTATATACTATATCGATATAACGTATAACGTTATATACTATTACGATATAACGTATAACGTTATATACGATAACGATATAACGTATAACGTTATATACTATATCGATATAACGTATAACGTTATATACCATAACGATATAACGTATAACGTTATATACAATTACGATATAACGTATAACGTTATGTACGATAACGGTATAACGTATAACGCTATATACTATAACGATATATCGTATAACGTTTCTTAGTATTACGATATAACGTATAACGTTATATACGATAACGATATAACGTATAACGTTGTATACTATTACGATATAACGTATAACGTTATATACTATAACGATATGACGTATAACGTTATGTAGTATTACGATATAACGTATAACGTTATATACGATAACGATATAACGTATAACGTTATATACGATAACGATATAACGTATAACGTTATATACTATATCGATATAACGTATAACGTTATATACTATATCGATATAACGTATAACGTCATATACTATATCGATATAACGTATAACGTTATATACTATATCGATATAACGTATAACGTTATATACTATAACGATATAACGTATAACGTTATGTAGTATTATGATATAACGTATAACGTTATATACTATATCGATATAACGTATAACGTTATATACTATTACGATATAACGTATAACGTTATATACGATATCGATATAACGTATAACGTTATATACGATATCGATATAACGTATAACGTTATATACGATAACGATATAACGTATAACGTTATATACTATTACGATATAACGTATAACGTTATATACGATATCGATATAACGTATAACGCTATATACGATAACGATATAACGTATAACGTTATATACTATTACGATATAACGTATAACGTTATATACGATGACGATATAACGTATAACGTTATATACCATAACGATATAACGTATAACGTTATATACAATTACGATATAACGTATAACGTTATGTACGATAACGGTATAACGTATAACGTTATATACTATAACGATATAACGTATAACGTTATACACTATATCGATATAACGTATAACGTTATATACTATATCGATATAACGTATAACGTTATATACTATATCGATATAACGTATAACGTTATATACTATTACTATATAACGTATAACGTTATATACTATAACGATATGACGTATAACGTTATGTAGTATTACGTTATAACGTATAACGTTATATACTATATCGATATAACGTATAACGTTATATGCTATAACGATATAACGTATAACGTTATATACTATATCGATATCACGTATAACGTTATATACTATATCGATATAACGTGTAAGGTTATATACTATATCGATATAACGTATAACGTTATATACTATAACGATATAACGTATAACGTTATATACTATATCGATATAACGTATAACGTTATATACTATATCGATATAACGTATAACGTTATATACTATATCGATATAACGTATAACGTTATATACGATATCGATATAACGTATAACGTTATATACGATAACGATATAACGTATAACGTTATATACTATTACGATATAACGTATAACGTTATATACGATAACGATATAACGTATAACGTTATATACTATATCGATATAACGTATAACATTTTATACTATTAAGATATAACGTATAACGTTATATACTATTACGATATAACGTATAACGTTATATACTATTACGATATAACGTATAACGTTATATACTTTAACGGTATAACGTATAACGTTATATACTATATCGATATAACGTATAACGTTATGTACGATAACGATATAACGTATAACGTTATATACTGTAACGATATAACGTATAACGTTATATACTATAACGATATAGCGTATAACGTGATATACTATAACGATATAACGTATATCGTTATATACAATTACGATATAACGTATAACGTTATATACTATTAAGATATAACGTATGACGTTATATACTATAACGATATAACGTATAACGTTATATACTATAACGATATAACGTATAACGTTATGTAGTATTATGATATAACGTATAACGTTATGTACTATATCGATATAACGTATAACGTTATATACTATTACGATATAACGTATAACGTTATATACTATAACGATATGACGTATAACGTTATGTAGTATTACGTTATAACGTATAACGTTATATACTATATCGATATAACGTATAACGTTATATACTATATCGATATAACGTGTAAGGTTATATACTATATCGATATAACGTATAACGTTATATACTATAACGATATAACGTATAACGTTATATACTATATCGATATAACGTATAACGTTATATACTATATCGATATAACGTATAACGTTATATACTATATCGATATAACGTATAACGTTATATACGATATCGATATAACGTATAACGTTATATACGATAACGATATAACGTATAACGTTATATACTATTACGATATAACGTATAACGTTATATACGATAACGATATAACGTATAACGTTATATACTATATCGATATAACGTATAACATTTTATACTATTAAGATATAACGTATAACGTTATATACTATTACGATATAACGTATAACGTTATATACTATTACGATATAACGTATAACGTTATATACTTTAACGGTATAACGTATAACGTTATATACTATATCGATATAACGTATAACGTTATGTACGATAACGATATAACGTATAACGTTATATACTGTAACGATATAACGTATAACGTTATATACTATAACGATATAGCGTATAACGTGATATACTATAACGATATAACGTATATCGTTATATACTATTACGATATAACGTATAACGTTATATACTATTAAGATATAACGTATGACGTTATATACTATAACGATATAACGTATAACGTTATATACTATAACGATATAACGTATAACGTTATGTAGTATTATGATATAACGTATAACGTTATGTACTATATCGATATAACGTATAACGTTATATACTATTACGATATAACGTATAACGTTATATACTATAACGATATGACGTATAACGTTATGTAGTATTACGTTATAACGTATAACGTTATATACTATATCGATATAACGTATAACGTTATATACTATTAAGATATAACGTATGACGTTATATACTATAACGATATAACGTATAACGTTATATACTATAACGATATAACGTATAACGTTATGTAGTATTATGATATAACGTATAACGTTATATACTATATCGATATAACGTATAACGTTATATACTATTACTATATAACGTATAACGTTATATACTATAACGATATGACGTATAACGTTATGTAGTATTACGTTATAACGTATAACGTTATATACTATATCGATATAACGTATAACGTTATATGCTATAACGATATAACGTATAACGTTATATACTATATCGATATAACGTATAACGTTATATACTATATCGATATAACGTATAACGTTATATACTATATCGATATAACGTATGTCGTTATATACTATTACGATATAACGTATAACGTTATATACTATTAAGATATAACGTATGACGTTATATACTATAACGATATAACGTATAACGTTATATACTATAACGATATAACGTATAACGTTATGTAGTATTATGATATAACGTATAACGTTATATACTATAACGATATAACGTATATCGTTATATACTATTACGATATAACGTATAACGTTATATACTATTAAGATATAACGTATGACGTTATATACTATAACGATATAACGTATAACGTTATATACTATAACGATATAACGTATAACGTTATGTAGTATTATGATATAACGTATAACGTTATATACTATATCGATATAACGTATAACGTTATATACTATTACGATATAACGTATAACGTTATATACTATAACGATATGACGTATAACGTTATGTAGTATTACGTTATAACGTATAACGTTATATACTATATCGATATAACGTATAACGTTATGTAGTATTACGATATAACGTATAACGTTATATACGATAACGATATAACGTTTAACGTTTATACTATTACGATATAACGTATAACGTTATATACTATTACGATATAACGTATAACGTTATATACTATTAAGATATAACGTATGACGTTATATACTATAACGATATAACGTATAACGTTATATACTATATCGATATAACGTATAACGTTATATACCATAACGATATAACGTATAACGTTATATACAATTACGATATAACGTATAACGTTATGTACGATAACGGTATAACGTATAACGCTATATACTATAACGATATATCGTATAACGTTACTTAGTATTACGATATAACGTATAACGTTATATACGATAACGATATAACGTATAACGTTGTATACTATTACGATATAACGTATAACGTTATATACTATAACGATATGACGTATAACGTTATGTAGTATTACGATATAACGTATAACGTTATATACGATAACGATAAAACGTATAACGTTATATACTATATCGATATAACGTATAACGTTATATACTATAACGATATAACGTATAACGTTATATACTATATCGATATAACGTATAACGTTATATACTATATCGATATAACGTATAACGTTATATACTATATCGATATAACGTATAACGTTATATACTATATCGATATAACGTATAACGTTATATACTATAACGATATAACGTATAACGTTATGTAGTATTATGATATAACGTATAACGTTATATACTATATCGATATAACGTATAACGTTATATACTATTACGATATAACGTATAACATTATATACGATATCGATATAACGTATAACGTTATATACGATAACGATATAACGTATAACGTTATATACTATTACGATATAACGTATAACGTTATATACGATATCGATATAACGTATAACGTTATATACGATAACGATATAACGTATAACGTTATATACTATTACGATATAACGTATAACGTTATATACGATAACGATATAACGTATAACGTTATATACCATAACGATATAACGTATAACGTTATATACAATTACGATATAACGTATAACGTTATGTACGATAACGGTATAACGTATAACGTTATATACTATAACGATATAACGTATAACGTTATACACTATATCGATATAACGTATAACGTTATATACTATATCGATATAACGTATAACGTTATATACTATATCGATATAACGTATAACGTTATATACTATTACTATATAACGTATAACGTTATATACTATGACGATATGACGTATAACGTTATGTAGTAATACGTTATAACGTATAACGTTATATACTATATCGATATAACGTATAACGTTATATGCTATAACGATATAACGTATAACGTTATATACTATATCGATATCACGTATAACGTTATATACTATATCGATATAACGTGTAAGGTTATATACTATATCGATATAACGTATAACGTTATATACTATAACGATATAACGTATAACGTTATATACTATATCGATATAACGTATAACGTTATATACTATATCGATATAACGTATAACGTTATATACTATATCGATATAACGTATAACGTTATATACGATATCGATATAACGTATAACGTTATATACGATAACGATATAACGTATAACGTTATATACTATTACGATATAACGTATAACGTTATATACGATAACGATATAACGTATAACGTTATATACTATATCGATATAACGTATAACATTTTATACTATTAAGATATAACGTATAACGTTATATACTATTACGATATAACGTATAACGTTATATACTATTACGATATAACGTATAACGTTATATACTATTACGATATAACGTATAACGTTATATACTTTAACGGTATAACGTATAACGTTATATACTATATCGATATAACGTATAACGTTATGTACGATAACGATATAACGTATAACGTTATATACTGTAACGATATAACGTATAACGTTATATACTATAACGATATAGCGTATAACGTGATATACTATAACGATATAACGTATATCGTTATATACTATTACGATATAACGTATAACGTTATATACTATTAAGATATAACGTATGACGTTATATACTATAACGATATAACGTATAACGTTATATACTATAACGATATAACGTATAACGTTATGTAGTATTATGCTATAACGTATAACGTTATATACTATATCGATATAACGTATAACGTTATATACTATTACGATATAACGTATAACGTTATATACTATAACGATATGACGTATAACGTTATGTAGTATTACGTTATAACGTATAACGTTATATACTATATCGATATAACGTATAACGTTATATACTATTAAGATATAACGTATGACGTTATATACTATAACGATATAACGTATAACGTTATATACTATAACGATATAACGTATAACGTTATGTAGTATTATGATATAACGTATAACGTTATATACTATATCGATATAACGTATAACGTTATATACTATTACTATATAACGTATAACGTTATATACTATAACGATATGACGTATAACGTTATGTAGTATTACGTTATAACGTATAACGTTATATACTATATCGATATAACGTATAACGTTATATGCTATAACGATATAACGTATAACGTTATATACTATATCGATATAACGTATAACGTTATATACTATATCGATATAACGTATAACGTTATATACTATATCGATATAACGTATGTCGTTATATACTATTACGATATAACGTATAACGTTATATACTATTAAGATATAACGTATGACGTTATATACTATAACGATATAACGTATAACGTTATATACTATAACGATATAACGTATAACGTTATGTAGTATTATGATATAACGTATAACGTTATATACTATATCGATATAACGTATAACGTTATATACTATTACTATATAACGTATAACGTTATATACTATAACGATATGACGTATAACGTTATGTAGTATTACGTTATAACGTATAACGTTATATACTATATCGATATAACGTATAACGTTATATGCTATAACGATATAACGTATAACGTTATATACTATATCGATATCACGTATAACGTTATATACTATATCGATATAACGTGTAAGGTTATATACTATATCGATATAACGTATAACGTTATATACTATAACGATATAACGTATAACGTTATATAGTATATCGATATAACGTATAACGTTATATACTATATCGATATAACGTATAACGTTATATACGATATCGATATAACGTATAACGTTATATACGATAACGATATAACGTATAACGTTATATACTATTACGATATAACGTATAACGTTATATACGATAACGATATAACGTATAACGTTATATACTATATCGATATAACGTATAACGTTTTATACTATTAAGATATAACGTATAACGTTATATACTATTACGATATAACGTATAACGTTATATACTATTACGATATAACGTATAACGTTATATACTTTAACGGTATAACGTATAACGTTATATACTATATCGATATAACGTATAACGTTATGTACGATAACGATATAACGTATAACGTTATATACTGTAACGATATAACGTATAACGTTATATGCTATAACGATATAACGTATGACGTTATATACTATAACGATATAACGTATAACGTTATATACTATATCGATATAACGTATAACGTTATATACCATAACGATATAACGTATAACGTTATATACAATTACGATATAACGTATAACGTTATGTACGATAACGGTATAACGTATAACGTTATATACTATAACGATATATCGTATAACGTTACTTAGTATTACGATATAACGTATAACGTTATATACGATAACGATATAACGTATAACGTTGTATACTATTACGATATAACGTATAACGTTATATACTATAACGATATGACGTATAACGTTATGTAGTATTACGATATAACGTATAACGTTATATACGATAACGATATAACGTATAACGTTATATACTATATCGATATAACGTATAACGTTATATACTATAACGATATAACGTATAACGTTATATACTATATCGATATAACGTATAACGTTATATACTATATCGATATAACGTATAACGTTATATACTATATCGATATAACGTATAACGTTATATACTATATCGATATAACGTATAACGTTATATACTATAACGATATAACGTATAACGTTATGTAGTATTATGATATAACGTATAACGTTATATACTATATCGATATAACGTATAACGTTATATACTATTACGATATAACGTATAACGTTATATACGATATCGATATAACGTATAACGTTATATACGATAACGATATAACGTATAACGTTATATACTATTACGATATAACGTATAACGTTATATACGATATCGATATAACGTATAACGTTATATACGATAACGATATAACGTATAACGTTATATACTATTACGATATAACGTATAACGTTATATACGATAACGATATAACGTATAACGTTATATACCATAACGATATAACGTATAACGTTATATACAATTACGATATAACGTATAACGTTATGTACGATAACGGTATAACGTATAACGTTATATACTATAACGATATAACGTATAACGTTATACACTATATCGATATAACGTATAACGTTATATACTATATCGATATAACGTATAACGTTATATACTATATCGATATAACGTATAACGTTATATACTATTACTATATAACGTATAACGTTATATACTATAACGATATGACGTATAACGTTATGTAGTATTACGTTATAACGTATAACGTTATATACTATATCGATATAACGTATAACGTTATATGCTATAACGATATAACGTATATCGTTATATACTATATCGATATCACGTATAACGTTATATACTATATCGATATAACGTGTAAGGTTATATACTATATCGATATAACGTATAACGTTATATACTATATCGATATAACGTATAACGTTATATACGATATCGATATAACGTATAACGTTATATACGATAACGATATAACGTATAACGTTATATACTATTACGATATAACGTATAACGTTATATACGATAACGATATAACGTATAACGTTATATACTATATCGATATAACGTATAACGTTTTATACTATTAAGATATAACGTATAACGTTATATACTATTACGATATAACGTATAACGTTATATACTATTACGATATAACGTATAACGTTATATACTTTAACGGTATAACGTATAACGTTATATACTATATCGATATAACGTATAACGTTATGTACGATAACGATATAACGTATAACGTTATATACTGTAACGATATAACGTATAACGTTATATACTATAACGATATAGCGTATAACGTTATATACTATAACGATATAACGTATATCGCTATATACTATTACGATATAACGTATAACGTTATATACTATAACGATATGACGTATAACGTTATGTAGTATTACGATATAACGTATAACGTTATATACTATATCGATATAACGTATGTCGTTATATACTATTACGATATAACGTATAACGTTATATACTATTAAGATATAACGTATGACGTTATATACTATAACGATATAACGTATAACGTTATATACTATAACGATATAACGTATAACGTTATGTAGTATTATGATATAACGTATAACGTTATATACTATATCGATATAACGTATAACGTTATATACTATTACGATATAACGTATAACGTTATATACTATAACGATATGACGTATAACGTTATGTAGTATTACGATATAACGTATAACGTTATATACTATTACGATATAACGTATAACGTTATATACTATTACGATATAACGTATAACGTTATATACTTTAACGGTATAACGTATAACGTTATATACTATATCGATATAACGTATAACGTTATGTACGATAACGATATAACGTATAACGTTATATACTGTAACGATATAACGTATAACGTTATATACTATAACGATATAGCGTATAACGTTATATACTATAACGATATAACGTATATCGCTATATACTATTACGATATAACGTATAACGTTATATACTATAACGATATGACGTATAACGTTATGTAGTATTACGATATAACGTATAACGTTATATACTATATCGATATAACGTATGTCGTTATATACTATTACGATATAACGTATAACGTTATATACTATTAAGATATAACGTATGACGTTATATACTATAACGATATAACGTATAACGTTATATACAATTACGATATAACGTATAACGTTATGTACGATAACGGTATAACGTATAACGTTATATACTATAACGATATATCGTATAACGTTATGTAGTATTACGATATAACGTATAACGTTATATACGATAACGATATAACGTATAACGTTGTATACTATTACGATATAACGTATAACGTTATATACTATAACGATATGACGTATAACGTTATGTAGTATTACGATATAACGTATAACGTTATATACGATAACGATATAACGTATAACGTTATATACTATATCGATATAACGTATAACGTTATATACTATAACGATATAACGTATAACGTTATATACTATATCGATATAACGTATAACGTTATATACTATATCGATATAACGTATAACGTTATATACTATATCGATATAACGTATAACGTTATATACTATATCGATATAACGTATAACGTTATATACTATAACGATATAACGTATAACGTTATGTAGTATTATGATATAACGTATAACGTTATATACTATATCGATATAACGTATAACGTTATATACTATTACGATATAACGTATAACGTTATATACGATATCGATATAACGTATAACGTTATATACGATAACGATATAACGTATAACGTTATATACTATTACGATATAACGTATAACGTTATATACGATATCGATATAACGTATAACGTTATATACTATTACGATATAACGTATAACGTTATATACGATATCGATATAACGTATAACGTTATATACGATAACGATATAACGTATAACGTTATATACTATTACGATATAACGTATAACGTTATATACGATAACGATATAACGTATAACGTTATATACCATAACGATATAACGTATAACGTTATATACAATTACGATATAACGTATAACGTTATGTACGATAACGGTATAACGTATAACGTTATATACTATAACGATATAACGTATAACGTTATACACTATATCGATATAACGTATAACGTTATATACTATATCGATATAACGTATAACGTTATATACTATATCGATATAACGTATAACGTTATATACTATTACTATATAACGTATAACGTTATATACTATAACGATATGACGTATAACGTTATGTAGTATTACGTTATAACGTATAACGTTATATACTATATCGATATAACGTATAACGTTATATGCTATAACGATATAACGTATATCGTTATATACTATATCGATATCACGTATAACGTTATATACTATATCGATATAACGTGTAAGGTTATATACTATATCGATATAACGTATAACGTTATATACTATATCGATATAACGTATAACGTTATATACGATATCGATATAACGTATAACGTTATATACGATAACGATATAACGTATAACGTTATATACTATTACGATATAACGTATAACGTTATATACGATAACGATATAACGTATAACGTTATATACTATATCGATATAACGTATAACGTTTTATACTATTAAGATATAACGTATAACGTTATATACTATTACGATATAACGTATAACGTTATATACTATTACGATATAACGTATAACGTTATATACTTTAACGGTATAACGTATAACGTTATATACTATATCGATATAACGTATAACGTTATGTACGATAACGATATAACGTATAACGTTATATACTGTAACGATATAACGTATAACGTTATATACTATAACGATATAGCGTATAACGTTATATACTATAACGATATAACGTATATCGCTATATACTATTACGATATAACGTATAACGTTATATACTATAACGATATGACGTATAACGTTATGTAGTATTACGATATAACGTATAACGTTATATACTATATCGATATAACGTATGTCGTTATATACTATTACGATATAACGTATAACGTTATATACTATTAAGATATAACGTATGACGTTATATACTATAACGATATAACGTATAACGTTATATACTATAACGATATAACGTATAACGTTATGTAGTATTATGATATAACGTATAACGTTATATACTATATCGATATAACGTATAACGTTATATACTATTACGATATAACGTATAACGTTATATACTATAACGATATGACGTATAACGTTATGTAGTATTACGATATAACGTATAACGTTATATACTATTACGATATAACGTATAACGTTATATACTATTACGATATAACGTATAACGTTATATACTTTAACGGTATAACGTATAACGTTATATACTATATCGATATAACGTATAACGTTATGTACGATAACGATATAACGTATAACGTTATATACTGTAACGATATAACGTATAACGTTATATACTATAACGATATAGCGTATAACGTTATATACTATAACGATATAACGTATATCGCTATATACTATTACGATATAACGTATAACGTTATATACTATAACGATATGACGTATAACGTTATGTAGTATTACGATATAACGTATAACGTTATATACTATATCGATATAACGTATGTCGTTATATACTATTACGATATAACGTATAACGTTATATACTATTAAGATATAACGTATGACGTTATATACTATAACGATATAACGTATAACGTTATATACAATTACGATATAACGTATAACGTTATGTACGATAACGGTATAACGTATAACGTTATATACTATAACGATATATCGTATAACGTTATGTAGTATTACGATATAACGTATAACGTTATATACGATAACGATATAACGTATAACGTTGTATACTATTACGATATAACGTATAACGTTATATACTATAACGATATGACGTATAACGTTATGTAGTATTACGATATAACGTATAACGTTATATACGATAACGATATAACGTATAACGTTATATACTATATCGATATAACGTATAACGTTATATACTATAACGATATAACGTATAACGTTATATACTATATCGATATAACGTATAACGTTATATACTATATCGATATAACGTATAACGTTATATACTATATCGATATAACGTATAACGTTATATACTATATCGATATAACGTATAACGTTATATACTATAACGATATAACGTATAACGTTATGTAGTATTATGATATAACGTATAACGTTATATACTATATCGATATAACGTATAACGTTATATACTATTACGATATAACGTATAACGTTATATACGATATCGATATAACGTATAACGTTATATACGATAACGATATAACGTATAACGTTATATACTATTACGATATAACGTATAACGTTATATACGATATCGATATAACGTATAACGTTATATACGATAACGATATAACGTATAACGTTATATACTATTACGATATAACGTATAACGTTATATACGATAACGATATAACGTATAACGTTATATACGATAACGATATAACGTATAACGTTATATACCATAACGATATAACGTATAACGTTATATACAATTACGATATAACGTATAACGTTATGTACGATAACGGTATAACGTATAACGTTATATACTATAACGATATAACGTATAACGTTATACACTATATCGATATAACGTATAACGTTATATACTATATCGATATAACGTATAACGTTATATACTATATCGATATAACGTATAACGTTATATACTATTACGATATAACGTATAACGTTATATACGATATCGATATAACGTATAACGTTATATACGATAACGATATAACGTATAACGTTATATACTATTACGATATAACGTATAACGTTATATACGATATCGATATAACGTATAACGTTATATACGATAACGATATAACGTATAACGTTATATACTATTACGATATAACGTATAACGTTATATACTATATCGATATAACGTATAACGTTATATACTATAACGATATAACGTATAACGTTATATACTATATCGATATAACGTATAACGTTATATACTATATCGATATAACGTATAACGTTATATACTATATCGATATAACGTATAACGTTATATACTTTAACGGTATAACGTATAACGTTATATACTATATCGATATAACGTATAACGTTATGTACGATAACGATATAACGTATAACGTTATATACTGTAACGATATAACGTATAACGTTATATACTATAACGATATAGCGTATAACGTTATATACTATAACGATATAACGTATATCGTTATATACTATTACGATACAACGTATAACGTTATATACTATAACGATATGACGTATAACGTTATGTAATATTACGATATAACGTATAACGTTATATACTATATCGATATAACATATGTCGATATATACTATTACGATATAACGTATAACGTTATATACTATTAAGATATAACGTATGACGTTATATACTATAACGATATAACGTATAACGTTATATACTATAACGATATAACGTATAACGTTATGTAGTATTATGATATAACGTATAACGTTATATACTATATCGATATAACGTATAACGTTATATACTATTACGATATAACGTATAACGTTATATACTATAACGATATGACGTATAACGTTATGTAGTATTACGTTATAACGTATAACGTTATATACTATTACGATATAACGTATAACGTTATATACGATATCGATATAACGTATAACGTTATATACGATAACGATATAACGTATAACGTTATATACTATTACGATATAACGTATAACGTTATATACGATAACGATATAACGTATAACGTTATATACGATAACGATATAACGTATAACGTTATATACCATAACGATATAACGTATAACGTTATATACAATTACGATATAACGTATAACGTTATGTACGATAACGGTATAACGTATAACGTTATATACTATAACGATATAACGTATAACGTTATACACTATATCGATATAACGTATAACGTTATATACTATATCGATATAACGTATAACGTTATATACTATATCGATATAACGTATAACGTTATATACTATTACGATATAACGTATAACGTTATATACGATATCGATATAACGTATAACGTTATATACGATAACGATATAACGTATAACGTTATATACTATTACGATATAACGTATAACGTTATATACGATATCGATATAACGTATAACGTTATATACGATAACGATATAACGTATAACGTTATATACTATTACGATATAACGTATAACGTTATATACTATATCGATATAACGTATAACGTTATATACTATAACGATATAACGTATAACGTTATATACTATATCGATATAACGTATAACGTTATATACTATATCGATATAACGTATAACGTTATATACTATATCGATATAACGTATAACGTTATATACTTTAACGGTATAACGTATAACGTTATATACTATATCGATATAACGTATAACGTTATGTACGATAACGATATAACGTATAACGTTATATACTGTAACGATATAACGTATAACGTTATATACTATAACGATATAGCGTATAACGTTATATACTATAACGATATAACGTATATCGTTATATACTATTACGATACAACGTATAACGTTATATACTATAACGATATGACGTATAACGTTATGTAATATTACGATATAACGTATAACGTTATATACTATATCGATATAACATATGTCGATATATACTATTACGATATAACGTATAACGTTATATACTATTAAGATATAACGTATGACGTTATATACTATAACGATATAACGTATAACGTTATATACTATAACGATATAACGTATAACGTTATGTAGTATTATGATATAACGTATAACGTTATATACTATATCGATATAACGTATAACGTTATATACTATTACGATATAACGTATAACGTTATATACTATAACGATATGACGTATAACGTTATGTAGTATTACGTTATAACGTATAACGTTATATACTATATCGATATAACGTATAACGTTATATGCTATAACGATATAACGTATAACGTTATATACTATATCGATATAACGTATAACGTTATATGCTATATCGATATAACGTATAACGTTATATACGATATCGATATAACGTATAACGTTATATACGATAACGATATAACGTATAACGTTATATACTATTACGATATAACGTATAACGTTATATACGATAACGATATAACGTATAACGTTATATACTATAACGATATGACGTATAACGTTATGTAGTATTACGTTATAACGTATAACGTTATATACTATATCGATATAACGTATAACGTTATATGCTATAACGATATAACGTATAACGTTATATACTATATCGATATAACATATAACGTTATATACTATATCGATATAACGTATAACGTTATATACTATATCGATATAACGTATGTCGTTATATACTATTACGATATAACGTATAACGTTATATACTATATCGATATAACGTATAACGTTATATACTATATCGATATAACGTATAACGTTATATACTATATCGATATAACGTATAACGTTATATACGATATCGATATAACGTATAACGTTATATACGATAACGATATAACGTATAACGTTATATACTATTACGATATAACGTATAACGTTATATACTATTACGATATAACGTATAACGTTATATACGATATCGATATAACGTATAACGTTATATACGATAACGATATAACGTATAACGTTATATACTATTACGATATAACGTATAACGTTATATACGATAACGATATAACGTATAACGTTATATACTATATCGATATAACGTGTAGGGTTATATACTATATCGATATAACGTATAACGTTATATACTATAACGATATAACGTATAACGTTATATACTATATCGATATAACGTATAACGTTATATACTATATCGATATAACGTATAACGTTATATACTATATCGATATAACGTATAACGTTATATACGATATCGATATAACGTATAACGTTATATACGATAACGATATAACGTATAACGTTATATACTATTACGATATAACGTATAACGTTATATACTATTACGATATAACGTATAACGTTATATACGATATCGATATAACGTATAACGTTATATACGATAACGATATAACGTATAACGTTATATACTATTACGATATAACGTATAACGTTATATACGATAACGATATAACGTATAACGTTATATACTATATCGATATAACGTATAACGTTTTATAGTATTAAGATATAACGTATAACGTTATATACTATAACGATATAGCGTATAACGTTATATACTATAACGATATAACGTATATCGTTATATACTATTACGATATAACGTATAACGTTATATACTATAACGATATGACGTATAACGTTATGTAGTATTACGATATAACGTATAACGTTATATACTATATCGATATAACGTATGTCGTTATATACTATTACGATATAACGTATAAAGTTATATACTATTAAGATATAACGTATGACGTTATATACTATAACGATATAACGTATAACGTTATATACTATAACGATATAACGTATAACGTTATGTAGTATTATGATATAACGTATAACGTTATATACTATATCGATATAACGTATAACGTTATATACTATTACGATATAACGTATAACGTTATATACTATAACGATATGACGTATAACGTTATGTAGTATTACGTTATAACGTATAACGTTATATACTATATCGATATAACGTATAACGTTATGTAGTATTACGATATAACGTATAACGTTATATACGATAACGATATAACGTTTAACGTTTATACTATTACGATATAACGTATAACGTTATATACTATTACGATATAACGTATAACGTTATATACTATTAAGATATAACGTATGACGTTATATACTATAACGATATAACGTATAACGTTATATACTATATCGATATAACGTATAACGTTATATACCATAACGATATAACGTATAACGTTATATACAATTACGATATAACGTATAACGTTATGTACGATAACGGTATAACGTATAACGCTATATACTATAACGATATATCGTATAACGTTACTTAGTATTACGATATAACGTATAACGTTATATACGATAACGATATAACGTATAACGTTGTATACTATTACGATATAACGTATAACGTTATATACTATAACGATATGACGTATAACGTTATGTAGTATTACGATATAACGTATAACGTTATATACGATAACGATATAACGTATAACGTTATATACTATATCGATATAACGTATAACGTTATATACTATAACGATATAACGTATAACGTTATATACTATATCGATATAACGTATAACGTTATATACTATATCGATATAACGTATAACGTTATATACTATATCGATATAACGTATAACGTTATATACTATATCGATATAACGTATAACGTTATATACTATAACGATATAACGTATAACGTTATGTAGTATTATGATATAACGTATAACGTTATATACTATATCGATATAACGTATAACGTTATATACTATTACGATATAACGTATAACGTTATATACGATATCGATATAACGTATAACGTTATATACGATAACGATATAACGTATAACGTTATATACTATTACGATATAACGTATAACGTTATATACGATATCGATATAACGTATAACGCTATATACGATAACGATATAACGTATAACGTTATATACTATTACGATATAACGTATAACGTTATATACGATGACGATATAACGTATAACGTTATATACCATAACGATATAACGTATAACGTTATATACAATTACGATATAACGTATAACGTTATGTACGATAACGGTATAACGTATAACGTTATATACTATAACGATATAACGTATAACGTTATACACTATATCGATATAACGTATAACGTTATATACTATATCGATATAACGTATAACGTTATATACTATATCGATATAACGTATAACGTTATATACTATTACTATATAACGTATAACGTTATATACTATAACGATATGACGTATAACGTTATGTAGTATTACGTTATAACGTATAACGTTATATACTATATCGATATAACGTATAACGTTATATGCTATAACGATATAACGTATAACGTTATATACTATATCGATATCACGTATAACGTTATATACTATATCGATATAACGTGTAAGGTTATATACTATATCGATATAACGTATAACGTTATATACTATAACGATATAACGTATAACGTTATATACTATATCGATATAACGTATAACGTTATATACTATATCGATATAACGTATAACGTTATATACTATATCGATATAACGTATAACGTTATATACGATATCGATATAACGTATAACGTTATATACGATAACGATATAACGTATAACGTTATATACTATTACGATATAACGTATAACGTTATATACGATAACGATATAACGTATAACGTTATATACTATATCGATATAACGTATAACATTTTATACTATTAAGATATAACGTATAACGTTATATACTATTACGATATAACGTATAACGTTATATACTATTACGATATAACGTATAACGTTATATACTTTAACGGTATAACGTATAACGTTATATACTATATCGATATAACGTATAACGTTATGTACGATAACGATATAACGTATAACGTTATATACTGTAACGATATAACGTATAACGTTATATACTATAACGATATAGCGTATAACGTGATATACTATAACGATATAACGTATATCGTTATATACTATTACGATATAACGTATAACGTTATATACTATAACGATATGACGTATAACGTTATGTAGTATTACGTTATAACGTATAACGTTATATACTATATCGATATAACGTATAACGTTATATACTATTAAGATATAACGTATGACGTTATATACTATAACGATATAACGTATAACGTTATATACTATAACGATATAACGTATAACGTTATGTAGTATTATGATATAACGTATAACGTTATATACTATATCGATATAACGTATAACGTTATATACTATTACTATATAACGTATAACGTTATATACTATAACGATATGACGTATAACGTTATGTAGTATTACGTTATAACGTATAACGTTATATACTATATCGATATAACGTATAACGTTATATGCTATAACGATATAACGTATAACGTTATATACTATATCGATATAACGTATAACGTTATATACTATATCGATATAACGTATAACGTTATATACTATATCGATATAACGTATGTCGTTATATACTATTACGATATAACGTATAACGTTATATACTATTAAGATATAACGTATGACGTTATATACTATAACGATATAACGTATAACGTTATATACTATAACGATATAACGTATAACGTTATGTAGTATTATGATATAACGTATAACGTTATATACTATAACGATATAACGTATATCGTTATATACTATTACGATATAACGTATAACGTTATATACTATTAAGATATAACGTATGACGTTATATACTATAACGATATAACGTATAACGTTATATACTATAACGATATAACGTATAACGTTATGTAGTATTATGATATAACGTATAACGTTATATACTATATCGATATAACGTATAACGTTATATACTATTACGATATAACGTATAACGTTATATACTATAACGACATGACGTATAACGTTATGTAGTATTACGTTATAACGTATAACGTTATATACTATATCGATATAACGTATAACGTTATGTAGTATTACGATATAACGTATAACGTTATATACGATAACGATATAACGTTTAACGTTTATACTATTACGATATAACGTATAACGTTATATACTATTACGATATAACGTATAACGTTATATACTATTAAGATATAACGTATGACGTTATATACTATAACGATATAACGTATAACGTTATATACTATATCGATATAACGTATAACGTTATATACCATAACGATATAACGTATAACGTTATATACAATTACGATATAACGTATAACGTTATGTACGATAACGGTATAACGTATAACGCTATATACTATAACGATATATCGTATAACGTTACTTAGTATTACGATATAACGTATAACGTTATATACGATAACGATATAACGTATAACGTTGTATACTATTACGATATAACGTATAACGTTATATACTATAACGATATGACGTATAACGTTATGTAGTATTACGATATAACGTATAACGTTATATACGATAACGATATAACGTATAACGTTATATACTATATCGATATAACGTATAACGTTATATACTATAACGATATAACGTATAACGTTATATACTATATCGATATAACGTATAACGTTATATACTATATCGATATAACGTATAACGTTATATACTATATCGATATAACGTATAACGTTATATACTATATCGATATAACGTATAACGTTATATACTATAACGATATAACGTATAACGTTTTGTAGTATTATGATATAACGTATAACGTTATATACTATATCGATATAACGTATAACGTTATATACTATTACGATATAACGTATAACGTTATATACGATATCGATATAACGTATAACGTTATATACGATAACGATATAACGTATAACGTTATATACTATTACGATATAACGTATAACGTTATATACGATATCGATATAACGTATAACGTTATATACGATAACGATATAACGTATAACGTTATATACTATTACGATATAACGTATAACGTTATATACGATAACGATATAACGTATAACGTTATATACCATAACGATATAACGTATAACGTTATATACAATTACGATATAACGTATAACGTTATGTACGATAACGGTATAACGTATAACGTTATATACTATAACGATATAACGTATAACGTTATACACTATATCGATATAACGTATAACGTTATATACTATATCGATATAACGTATAACGTTATATACTATATCGATATAACGTATAACGTTATATACTATTACTATATAACGTATAACGTTATATACTATGACGATATGACGTATAACGTTATGTAGTATTACGTTATAACGTATAACGTTATATACTATATCGATATAACGTATAACGTTATATGCTATAACGATATAACGTATAACGTTATATACTATATCGATATCACGTATAACGTTATATACTATATCGATATAACGTGTAAGGTTATGTACTATATCGATATAACGTATAACGTTATATACTATAACGATATAACGTATAACGTTATATACTATATCGATATAACGTATAACGTTATATACTATATCGATATAACGTATAACGTTATATACTATATCGATATAACGTATAACGTTATATACGATATCGATATAACGTATAACGTTATATACGATAACGATATAACGTATAACGTTATATACTATTACGATATAACGTATAACGTTATATACGATAACGATATAACGTATAACGTTATATACTATATCGATATAACGTATAACATTTTATACTATTAAGATATAACGTATAACGTTATATACTATTACGATATAACGTATAACGTTATATACTATTACGATATAACGTATAACGTTATATACTTTAACGGTATAACGTATAACGTTATATACTATATCGATATAACGTATAACGTTATGTACGATAACGATATAACGTATAACGTTATATACTGTAACGATATAACGTATAACGTTATATACTATAACGATATAGCGTATAACGTGATATACTATAACGATATAACGTATATCGTTATATATTATTACGATATAACGTATAACGTTATATACTATTAAGATATAACGTATGACGTTATATACTATAACGATATAACGTATAACGTTATATACTATAACGATATAACGTATAACGTTATGTAGTATTATGATATAACGTATAACGTTATATACTATATCGATATAACGTATAACGTTATATACTATTACGATATAACGTATAACGTTATATACTATAACGATATGACGTATAACGTTATGTAGTATTACGTTATAACGTATAACGTTATATACTATTACGATATAACGTATAACGTTATATACTTTAACGGTATAACGTATAACGTTATATACTATATCGATATAACGTATAACGTTATGTACTATAACGATATAGCGTATAACGTGATATACTATAACGATATAACGTATATCGTTATATACTATTACGATATAACGTATAACGTTATATACTATAACGATATGACGTATAACGTTATGTAGTATTACGTTATAACGTATAACGTTATATACTATATCGATATAACGTATAACGTTATATACTATTAAGATATAACGTATGACGTTATATACTATAACGATATAACGTATAACGTTATATACTATAACGATATAACGTATAACGTTATGTAGTATTATGATATAACGTATAACGTTATATACTATATCGATATAACGTATAACGTTATATACTATTACTATATAACGTATAACGTTATATAGTATAACGATATGACGTATAACGTTATGTAGTATTACGTTATAACGTATAACGTTATATACTATATCGATATAACGTATAACGTTATATGCTATAACGATATAACGTATAACGTTATATACTATATCGATATAACGTATAACGTTATATACTATATCGATATAACGTATAACGTTATATACTATATCGATATAACGTATGTCGTTATATACTATTACGATATAACGTATAACGTTATATACTATATCGATATAACGTATAACGTTATATACTATTACTATATAACGTATAACGTTATATACTATAACGATATGACGTATAACGTTATGTAGTATTACGTTATAACGTATAACGTTATATACTATATCGATATAACGTATAACGTTATATGCTATAACGATATAACGTATAACGTTATATACTATTAAGATATAACGTATGACGTTATATACTATAACGATATAACGTATAACGTTATATACTATATCGATATAACGTATAACGTTATATACCATAACGATATAACGTATAACGTTATATACAATTACGATATAACGTATAACGTTATGTACGATAACGGTATAACGTATAACGCTATATACTATAACGATATATCGTATAACGTTACTTAGTATTACGATATAACGTATAACGTTATATACGATAACGATATAACGTATAACGTTGTATACTATTACGATATAACGTATAACGTTATATACTATAACGATATGACGTATAACGTTATGTAGTATTACGATATAACGTATAACGTTATATACGATAACGATATAACGTATAACGTTATATACTATATCGATATAACGTATAACGTTATATACTATAACGATATAACGTATAACGTTATATACTATATCGATATAACGTATAACGTTATATACTATATCGATATAACGTATAACGTTATATACTATATCGATATAACGTATAACGTTATATACTATATCGATATAACGTATAACGTTATATACTATAACGATATAACGTATAACGTTTTGTAGTATTATGATATAACGTATAACGTTATATACTATATCGATATAACGTATAACGTTATATACTATTACGATATAACGTATAACGTTATATACGATATCGATATAACGTATAACGTTATATACGATAACGATATAACGTATAACGTTATATACTATATCGATATCACGTATAACGTTATATACTATATCGATATAACGTGTAAGGTTATATACTATATCGATATAACGTATAACGTTATATACTATAACGATATAACGTATAACGTTATATACTATATCGATATAACGTATAACGTTATATACTATATCGATATAACGTATAACGTTATATACGATATCGATATAACGTATAACGTTATATACGATAACGATATAACGTATAACGTTATATACTATTACGATATAACGTATAACGTTATATACGATAACGATATAACGTATAACGTTATATACTATATCGATATAACGTATAACGTTTTATACTATTAAGATATAACGTATAACGTTATATACTATTACGATATAACGTATAACGTTATATACTATTACGATATAACGTATAACGTTATATACTTTAACGGTATAACGTATAACGTTATATACTATATCGATATAACGTATAACGTTATGTACGATAACGATATAACGTATAACGTTATATACTGTAACGATATAACGTATAACGTTATATACTATAACGATATAGCGTATAACGTTATATACTATAACGATATAACGTATATCGTTATATACTATTACGATATAACGTATAACGTTATATACTATAACGATATGACGTATAACGTTATGTAGTATTACGATATAACGTATAACGTTATATACTATATCGATATAACGTATGTCGTTATATACTATTACGATATAACGTATAACGTTATATACTAATAAGATATAACGTATGACGTTATATACTATAACGATATAACGTATAACGTTATATGCTATAACGATATAACGTATAACGTTATGTAGTATTATGATATAACGTATAACGTTATATACTATATCGATATAACGTATAACGTTATATACTATTACGATATAACGTATAACGTTATATACTATAACGATATGACGTATAACGTTATGTAGTATTACGTTATAACGTATAACGTTATATACTATATCGATATAACGTATAACGTTATGTAGTATTACGATATAACGTATAACGTTATATACGATAACGATATAACGTTTCACGTTTATACTATTACGATATAACGTATAACGTTATATACTATTACGATATAACGTATAACGTTATATACTATTAAGATATAACGTATGACGTTATATACTATAACGATATAACGTATAACGTTATATACTATATCGATATAACGTATAACGTTATATACCATAACGATATAACGTATAACGTTATATACAATTACGATATAACGTATAACGTTATGTACGATAACGGTATAACGTATAACGTTATATACTATAACGATATATCGTATAACGTTACTTAGTATTACGATATAACGTATAACGTTATATACGATAACGATATAACGTATAACGTTGTATACTATTACGATATACCGTATAACGTTATATACTATAACGATATGACGTATAACGTTATGTAGTATTACGATATAACGTATAACGTTATATACGATAACGATATAACGTATAACGTTATATACTATATCGATATAACGTATAACGTTATATACTATAACGATATAACGTATAACGTTATATACTATATCGATATAACGTATAACGTTATATACTATATCGATATAACGTATAACGTTATATACTATATCGATATAACGTATAACGTTATATACTATAACGATATAACGTATAACGTTATGTAGTATTATGATATAACGTATAACGTTATATACTATATCGATATAACGTATAACGTTATATACTATTACGATATAACGTATAACGTTATATACGATATCGATATAACGTATAACGTTATATACGATAACGATATAACGTATAACGTTATATACTATTACGATATAACGTATAACGTTATATACTATTACGATATAACGTATAACGTTATATACGATATCGATATAACGTATAACGTTATATACGATAACGATATAACGTATAACGTTATATACTATTACGATATAACGTATAACGTTATATACGATAACGATATAACGTATAACGTTATATACCATAACGATATAACGTATAACGTTATATACAATTACGATATAACGTATAACGTTATGTACGATAACGGTATAACGTATAACGTTATATACTATAACGATATAACGTATAACGTTATACACTATATCGATATAACGTATAACGTTATATACTATATCGATATAACGTATAACGTTATATACTATATCGATATAACGTATAACGTTATATACTATTACTATATAACGTATAACGTTATATACTATAACGATATGACGTATAACGTTATGTAGTATTACGTTATAACGTATAACGTTATATACTATATCGATATAACGTATAACGTTATATGCTATAACGATATAACGTATAACGTTATATACTATATCGATATCACGTATAACGTTATATACTATATCGATATAACGTGTAAGGTTATATACTATATCGATATAACGTATAACGTTATATACTATAACGATATAACGTATAACGTTATATACTATATCGATATAACGTATAACGTTATATACTATATCGATATAACGTATAACGTTATATACTATATCGATATAACGTATAACGTTATATACGATATCGATATAACGTATAACGTTATATACGATAACGATATAACGTATAACGTTATATACTATTACGATATAACGTATAACGTTATATACGATAACGATATAACGTATAACGTTATATACTATATCGATATAACGTATAACGTTTTATACTATTAAGATATAACGTATAACGTTATATACTATTACGATATAACGTATAACGTTATATACTATTAAGATATAACGTATATCGCTATATACTATTACGATATAACGTATAACGTTATATACTATAACGATATGACGTATAACGTTATGTAGTATTACGATATAACGTATAACGTTATATACTATATCGATATAACGTATGTCGTTATATACTATTACGATATAACGTATAACGTTATATACTATTAAGATATAACGTATGACGTTATATACTATAACGATATAACGTAAAACGTTATATACTATAACGATATAACGTATAACGTTATGTAGTATTATGATATAACGTATAACGTTATATACTATATCGATATAACGTATAACGTTATATACTATTACGATATAACGTATAACGTTATATACTATAACGATATGACGTATAACGTTATGTAGTATTACGTTATAACGTATAACGTTATATACTATATCGATATAACGTATAACGTTATGTAGTATTACGATATAACGTACAACGTTATATACGATAACGATATAACGTTTAACGTTTATACTATTACGATATAACGTATAACGTTATATACTATTACGATATAACGTATAACGTTATATACTATTAAGATATAACGTATGACGTTATATACTATAACGATATAACGTATAACGTTATATACTATATCGATATAACGTATAACGTTATATACCATAACGATATAACGTATAACGTTATATACAATTACGATATAACGTATAACGTTATGTACGATAACGGTATAACGTATAACGTTATATACTATAACGATATATCGTATAACGTTATGTAGTATTACGATATAACGTATAACGTTATATACGATAACGATATAACGTATAACGTTGTATACTATTACGATATAACGTATAACGTTATATACTATAACGATATGACGTATAACGTTATGTAGTATTACGATATAACGTATAACGTTATATACGATAACGATATAACGTATAACGTTATATACTATATCGATATAACGTATAACGTTATATACTATAACGATATAACGTATAACGTTATATACTATATCGATATAACGTATAACGTTATATACTATATCGATATAACGTATAACGTTATATACTATATCGATATAACGTATAACGTTATATACTATATCGATATAACGTATAACGTTATATACTATAACGATATAACGTATAACGTTATGTAGTATTACGATATAACGTATAACGTTATATACGATAACGATATAACGTATAACGTTATATACCATAACGATATAACGTATAACGTTATATACAATTACGATATAACGTATAACGTTATGTACGATAACGGTATAACGTATAACGTTATATACTATAACGATATAACGTATAACGTTATACACTATATCGATATAACGTATAACGTTATATACTATATCGATATAACGTATAACGTTATATACTATATCGATATAACGTATAACGTTATATACTATTACTATATAACGTATAACGTTATATACTATGACGATATGACGTATAACGTTATGTAGTATTACGTTATAACGTATAACGTTATATACTATATCGATATAACGTATAACGTTATATGCTATAACGATATAACGTATAACGTTATATACTATATCGATATCACGTATAACGTTATATACTATATCGATATAACGTGTAAGGTTATGTACTATATCGATATAACGTATAACGTTATATACTATAACGATATAACGTATAACGTTATATACTATATCGATATAACGTATAACGTTATATACTATATCGATATAACGTATAACGTTATATACTATATCGATATAACGTATAACGTTATATACGATATCGATATAACGTATAACGTTATATACGATAACGATATAACGTATAACGTTATATACTATTACGATATAACGTATAACGTTATATACGATAACGATATAACGTATAACGTTATATACTATATCGATATAACGTATAACATTTTATACTATTAAGATATAACGTATAACGTTATATACTATTACGATATAACGTATAACGTTATATACTATTACGATATAACGTATAACGTTATATACTTTAACGGTATAACGTATAACGTTATATACTATATCGATATAACGTATAACGTTATGTACGATAACGATATAACGTATAACGTTATATACTGTAACGATATAACGTATAACGTTATATACTATAACGATATAGCGTATAACGTGATATACTATAACGATATAACGTATATCGTTATATATTATTACGATATAACGTATAACGTTATATACTATTAAGATATAACGTATGACGTTATATACTATAACGATATAACGTATAACGTTATATACTATAACGATATAACGTATAACGTTATGTAGTATTATGATATAACGTATAACGTTATATACTATATCGATATAACGTATAACGTTATATACTATTACGATATAACGTATAACGTTATATACTATAACGATATGACGTATAACGTTATGTAGTATTACGTTATAACGTATAACGTTATATACTATATCGATATAACGTATAACGTTATATACTATTAAGATATAACGTATGACGTTATATACTATAACGATATAACGTATAACGTTATATACTATAACGATATAACGTATAACGTTATGTAGTATTATGATATAACGTATAACGTTATATACTATTAAGATATAACGTATGACGTTATATACTATAACGATATAACGTATAACGTTATATACTATAACGATATAACGTATAACGTTATGTAGTATTATGATATAACGTATAACGTTATATACTATATCGATATAACGTATAACGTTATATACTATTACTATATAACGTATAACGTTATATACTATATCGATATAACGTATAACGTTATATACTATATCGATATATCGTATAACATTATATACTATATCGATATAACGTATGTCGTTATATACTATTACGATATAACGTATAACGTTATATACTATTAAGATATAACGTATGACGTTATATACTATAACGATATAACGTATAACGTTATATACTATAACGATATAACGTATAACGTTATGTAGTATTATGATATAACGTATAACGTTATATACTATATCGATATAACGTATAACGTTATATACTATTACTATATAACGTATAACGTTATATACTATAACGATATGACGTATAACGTTATGTAGTATTACGTTATAACGTATAACGTTATATACTATATCGATATAACGTATAACGTTATATGCTATAACGATATAACGTATAACGTTATATACTATATCGATATCACGTATAACGTTATATACTATATCGATATAACGTGTAAGGTTATATACTATATCGATATAACGTATAACGTTATATACTATAACGATATAACGTATAACGTTATATACTATATCGATATAACGTATAACGTTATATACTATATCGATATAACGTATAACGTTATATACGATATCGATATAACGTATAACGTTATATACGATAACGATATAACGTATAACGTTATATACTATTACGATATAACGTATAACGTTATATACGATAACGATATAACGTATAACGTTATATACTATATCGATATAACGTATAACGTTTTATACTATTAAGATATAACGTATAACGTTATATACTATTACGATATAACGTATAACGTTATATACTATTACGATATAACGTATAACGTTATATACTTTAACGGTATAACGTATAACGTTATATACTATATCGATATAACGTATAACGTTATGTACGATAACGATATAACGTATAACGTTATATACTGTAACGATATAACGTATAACGTTATATACTATAACGATATAGCGTATAACGTTATATACTATAACGATATAACGTATATCGTTATATACTATTACGATATAACGTATAACGTTATATACTATAACGATATGACGTATAACGTTATGTAGTATTACGATATAACGTATAACGTTATATACTATATCGATATAACGTATGTCGTTATATACTATTACGATATAACGTATAACGTTATATACTAATAAGATATAAGGTATGACGTTATATACTATAACGATATAACGTATAACGTTATATGCTATAACGATATAACGTATAACGTTATGTAGTATTATGATATAACGTATAACGTTATATACTATATCGATATAACGTATAACGTTATATACTATTACGATATAACGTATAACGTTATATACTATAACGATATGACGTATAACGTTATGTAGTATTACGTTATAACGTATAACGTTATATACTATATCGATATAACGTATAACGTTATGTAGTATTACGATATAACGTATAACGTTATATACGATAACGATATAACGTTTAACGTTTATACTATTACGATATAACGTATAACGTTATATACTATTACGATATAACGTATAACGTTATATACTATTAAGATATAACGTATGACGTTATATACTATAACGATATAACGTATAACGTTATATACTATATCGATATAACGTATAACGTTATATACCATAACGATATAACGTATAACGTTATATACAATTACGATATAACGTATAACGTTATGTACGATAACGGTATAACGTATAACGTTATATACTATAACGATATATCGTATAACGTTACTTAGTATTACGATATAACGTATAACGTTATATACGATAACGATATAACGTATAACGTTGTATACTATTACGATATAACGTATAACGTTATATACTATAACGATATGACGTATAACGTTATGTAGTATTACGATATAACGTATAACGTTATATACGATAACGATATAATGTATAACGTTATATACTATATCGATATAACGTATAACGTTATATACTATAACGATATAACGTATAACGTTATATACTATATCGATATAACGTATAACGTTATATACTATATCGATATAACGTATAACGTTATATACTATATCGATATAACGTATAACGTTATATACTATATCGATATAACGTATAACGTTATATACGATAACGATATAACGTATAACGTTATATACTATTACGATATAACGTATAACGTTATATACTATTACGATATAACGTATAACGTTATATACGATATCGATATAACGTATAACGTTATATACGATAACGATATAACGTATAACGTTATATACTATTACGATATAACGTATAACGTTATATACGATAACGATATAACGTATAACGTTATATACCATAACGATATAACGTATAACGTTATATACAATTACGATATAACGTATAACGTTATGTACGATAACGGTATAACGTATAACGTTATATACTATAACGATATAACGTATAACGTTATACACTATATCGATATAACGTATAACGTTATATACTATATCGATATAACGTATAACGTTATATACTATATCGATATAACGTATAACGTTATATACTATTACTATATAACGTATAACGTTATATACTATAACGATATGACGTATAACGTTATGTAGTATTACGTTATAACGTATAACGTTATATACTATATCGATATAACGTATAACGTTATATGCTATAACGATATAACGTATAACGTTATATACTATATCGATATCACGTATAACGTTATATACTATATCGATATAACGTGTAAGGTTATATACTATATCGATATAACGTATAACGTTATATACTATAACGATATAACGTATAACGTTATATACTATATCGATATAACGTATAACGTTATATACTATATCGATATAACGTATAACGTTATATACTATATCGATATAACGTATAACGTTATATACGATATCGATATAACGTATAACGTTATATACGATAACGATATAACGTATAACGTTATATACTATTACGATATAACGTATAACGTTATATACGATAACGATATAACGTATAACGTTATATACTATATCGATATAACGTATAACGTTTTATACTATTAAGATATAACGTATAACGTTATATACTATTACGATATAACGTATAACGTTATATACTATTACGATATAACGTATAACGTTATATACTTTAACGGTATAACGTATAACGTTATATACTATATCGATATAACGTATAACGTTATGTACGATAACGATATAACGTATAACGTTATATACTGTAACGATATAACGTATAACGTTATATACTATAACGATATAGCGTATAACGTTATATACTATAACGATATAACGTATATCGCTATATACTATTACGATATAACGTATAACGTTATATACTATAACGATATGACGTATAACGTTATGTAGTATTACGATATAACGTATAACGTTATATACTATATCGATATAACGTATGTCGTTATATACTATTACGATATAACGTATAACGTTATATACTATTAAGATATAACGTATGACGTTATATACTATAACGATATAACGTAAAACGTTATATACTATAACGATATAACGTATAACGTTATGTAGTATTATGATATAACGTATAACGTTATATACTATATCGATATAACGTATAACGTTATATACTATTACGATATAACGTATAACGTTATATACTATAACGATATGACGTATAACGTTATGTAGTATTACGTTATAACGTATAACGTTATATACTATATCGATATAACGTATAACGTTATGTAGTATTACGATATAACGTACAACGTTATATACGATAACGATATAACGTTTAACGTTTATACTATTACGATATAACGTATAACGTTATATACTATTACGATATAACGTATAACGTTATATACTATTAAGATATAACGTATGACGTTATATACTATAACGATATAACGTATAACGTTATATACTATATCGATATAACGTATAACGTTATATACCATAACGATATAACGTATAACGTTATATACAATTACGATATAACGTATAACGTTATGTACGATAACGGTATAACGTATAACGTTATATACTATAACGATATATCGTATAACGTTATGTAGTATTACGATATAACGTATAACGTTATATACGATAACGATATAACGTATAACGTTGTATACTATTACGATATAACGTATAACGTTATATACTATAACGATATGACGTATAACGTTATGTAGTATTACGATATAACGTATAACGTTATATACGATAACGATATAACGTATAACGTTATATACTATATCGATATAACGTATAACGTTATATACTATAACGATATAACGTATAACGTTATATACTATATCGATATAACGTATAACGTTATATACTATATCGATATAACGTATAACGTTATATACTATATCGATATAACGTATAACGTTATATACTATATCGATATAACGTATAACGTTATATACTATAACGATATAACGTATAACGTTATGTAGTATTATCATATAACGTATAACGTTATATACTATATCGATATAACGTATAACGTTATATACTATTACGATATAACGTATAACGTTATATACGATATCGATATAACGTATAACGTTATATACGATAACGATATAACGTATAACGTTATATACTATTACGATATAACGTATAACGTTATATACGATATCGATATAACGTATAACGTTATATACGATAACGATATAACGTATAACGTTATATACTATTACGATATAACGTATAACGTTATATACGATAACGATATAACGTATAACGTTATATACCATAACGATATAACGTATAACGTTATATACAATTACGATATAACGTATAACGTTATGTACGATAACGGTATAACGTATAACGTTATATACTATAACGATATAACGTATAACGTTATACACTATATCGATATAACGTATAACGTTATATACTATATCGATATAACGTATAACGTTATATACTATATCGATATAACGTATAACGTTATATACTATTACGATATAACGTATAACGTTATATACGATATCGATATAACGTATAACGTTATATACGATAACGATATAACGTATAACGTTATATACTATAACGATATAACGTATAACGTTATGTAGTATTATGATATAACGTATAACGTTATATACTATATCGATATAACGTATAACGTTATATACTATTACGATATAACGTATAACGTTATATACTATAACGATATGACGTATAACGTTATGTAGTATTACGTTATAACGTATAACGTTATATACTATATCGATATAACGTATAACGTTATATACTATTAAGATATAACGTATGACGTTATATACTATAACGATATAACGTATAACGTTATATACTATAACGATATAACGTATAACGTTATGTAGTATTATGATATAACGTATAACGTTATATACTATATCGATATAACGTATAACGTTATATACTATTACTATATAACGTATAACGTTATATACTATAACGATATGACGTATAACGTTATGTAGTATTACGTTATAACGTATAACGTTATATACTATATCGATATAACGTATAACGTTATATGCTATAACGATATAACGTATAACGTTATATACTATATCGATATAACGTATAACGTTATATACTATATCGATATAACGTATAACGTTATATACTATATCGATATAACGTATGTCGTTATATACTATTACGATATAACGTATAACGTTATATACTATTAAGATATAACGTATGACGTTATATACTATAACGATATAACGTATAACGTTATATACTATAACGATATAACGTATAACGTTATGTAGTATTATGATATAACGTATAACGTTATATACTATATCGATATAACGTATAACGTTATATACTATTACTATATAACGTATAACGTTATATACTATAACGATATGACGTATAACGTTATGTAGTATTACGTTATAACGTATAACGTTATATACTATATCGATATAACGTATAACGTTATATGCTATAACGATATAACGTATAACGTTATATACTATATCGATATCACGTATAACGTTATATACTATATCGATATAACGTGTAAGGTTATATACTATATCGATATAACGTATAACGTTATATACTATAACGATATAACGTATAACGTTATATACTATATCGATATAACGTATAACGTTATATACTATATCGATATAACGTATAACGTTATATACGATATCGATATAACGTATAACGTTATATACGATAACGATATAACGTATAACGTTATATACTATTACGATATAACGTATAACGTTATATACGATAACGATATAACGTATAACGTTATATACTATATCGATATAACGTATAACGTTTTATACTATTAAGATATAACGTATAACGTTATATACTATTACGATATAACGTATAACGTTATATACTATTACGATATAACGTATAACGTTATATACTTTAACGGTATAACGTATAACGTTATATACTATATCGATATAACGTATAACGTTATGTACGATAACGATATAACGTATAACGTTATATACTGTAACGATATAACGTATAACGTTATATACTATAACGATATAGCGTATAACGTTATACACTATAACGATATAACGTATATCGTTATATACTATAACGATATAACGTATATCGTTATATACTATTACGATATAACGTATAACGTTATATACTATAACGATATGACGTATAACGTTATGTAGTATTACGATATAACGTATAACGTTATATACTATATCGATATAACGTATGTCGTTATATACTATTACGATATAACGTATAACGTTATATACTAATAAGATATAACGTATGACGTTATATACTATAACGATATAACGTATAACGTTATATACTATAACGATATAACGTATAACGTTATGTAGTATTATGATATAACGTATAACGTTATATACTATATCGATATAACGTATAACGTTATATACTATTACGATATAACGTATAACGTTATATACTATAACGATATGACGTATAACGTTATGTAGTATTACGTTATAACGTATAACGTTATATACTATATCGATATAACGTATAACGTTATGTAGTATTACGATATAACGTATAACGTTATATACGATAACGATATAACGTTTAACGTTTATACTATTACGATATAACGTATAACGTTATATACTATTACGATATAACGTATAACGTTATATACTATTAAGATATAACGTATGACGTTATATACTATAACGATATAACGTATAACGTTATATACTATATCGATATAACGTATAACGTTATATACCATAACGATATAACGTATAACGTTATATACAATTACGATATAACGTATAACGTTATGTACGATAACGGTATAACGTATAACGTTATATACTATAACGATATATCGTATAACGTTACTTAGTATTACGATATAACGTATAACGTTATATACGATAACGATATAACGTATAACGTTGTATACTATTACGATATAACGTATAACGTTATATACTATAACGATATAACGTATAACGTTATGTAGTATTATGATATAACGTATAACGTTATATACTATATCGATATAACGTATAACGTTATATACTATTACGATATAACGTATAACGTTATATACGATATCGATATAACGTATAACGTTATATACGATAACGATATAACGTATAACGTTATATACTATTACGATATAACGTATAACGTTATATACGATATCGATATAACGTATAACGTTATATACGATAACGATATAACGTATAACGTTATATACTATTACGATATAACGTATAACGTTATATACGATAACGATATAACGTATAACGTTATATACCATAACGATATAACGTATAACGTTATATACAATTACGATATAACGTATAACGTTATGTACGATAACGGTATAACGTATAACGTTATATACTATAACGATATAACGTATAACGTTATACACTATATCGATATAACGTATAACGTTATATACTATATCGATATAACGTATAACGTTATATACTATATCGATATAACGTATAACGTTATATACTATTACTATATAACGTATAACGTTATATACTATAACGATATGACGTATAACGTTATGTAGTATTACGTTATAACGTATAACGTTATATACTATATCGATATAACGTATAACGTTATATGCTATAACGATATAACGTATAACGTTATATACTATATCGATATCACGTATAACGTTATATACTATATCGATATAACGTGTAAGGTTATATACTATATCGATATAACGTATAACGTTATATACTATAACGTATAACGTTATATACTATATCGATATAACGTATAACGTTATATACTATATCGATATAACGTATAACGTTATATACTATATCGATATAACGTATAACGTTATATACGATATCGATATAACGTATAACGTTATATACGATAACGATATAACGTATAACGTTATATACTATTACGATATAACGTATAACGTTATATACGATAACGATATAACGTATAACGTTATATACTATATCGATATAACGTATAACGTTTTATACTATTAAGATATAACGTATAACGTTATATACTATTACGATATAACGTATAACGTTATATACTATTACGATATAACGTATAACGTTATATACTTTAACGGTATAACGTATAACGTTATATACTATATCGATATAACGTATAACGTTATGTACGATAACGATATAACGTATAACGTTATATACTGTAACGATATAACGTATAACGTTATATACTATAACGATATAGCGTATAACGTTATATACTATAACGATATAACGTATATCGCTATATACTATTACGATATAACGTATAACGTTATATACTATAACGATATGACGTATAACGTTATGTAGTATTACGATATAACGTATAACGTTATATACTATATCGATATAACGTATGTCGTTATATACTATTACGATATAACGTATAACGTTATATACTATTAAGATATAACGTATGACGTTATATACTATAACGATATAACGTATAACGTTATATACTATAACGATATAACGTATAACGTTATGTAGTATTATGATATAACGTATAACGTTATATACTATATCGATATAGCGTATAACGTTATATACTATTACGATATAACGTATAACGTTATATACTATAACGATATGACGTATAACGTTATGTAGTATTACGTTATAACGTATAACGTTATATACTATATCGATATAACGTATAACGTTATGTAGTATTACGATATAACGTACAACGTTATATACGATAACGATATAACGTTTAACGTTTATACTATTACGATATAACGTATAACGTTATATACTATTACGATATAACGTATAACGTTATATACTATTAAGATATAACGTATGACGTTATATACTATAACGATATAACGTATAACGTTATATACTATATCGATATAACGTATAACGTTATATACCATAACGATATAACGTATAACGTTATATACAATTACGATATAACGTATAACGTTATGTACGATAACGGTATAACGTATAACGTTATATACTATAACGATATATCGTATAACGTTATGTAGTATTACGATATAACGTATAACGTTATATACGATAACGATATAACGTATAACGTTGTATACTATTACGATATAACGTATAACGTTATATACTATAACGATATGACGTATAACGTTATGTAGTATTACGATATAACGTATAACGTTATATACGATAACGATATAACGTATAACGTTATATACTATATCGATATAACGTATAACGTTATATACTATAACGATATAACGTATAACGTTATATACTATATCGATATAACGTATAACGTTATATACTATATCGATATAACGTATAACGTTATATACTATATCGATATAACGTATAACGTTATATACTATATCGATATAACGTATAACGTTATATACTATAACGATATAACGTATAACGTTATGTAGTATTATGATATAACGTATAACGTTATATACTATATCGATATAACGTATAACGTTATATACTATTACGATATAACGTATAACGTTATATACGATGTCGATATAACGTATAACGTTATATACGATAACGATATAACGTATAACGTTATATACTATTACGATATAACGTATAACGTTATATACGATATCGATATAACGTATAACGTTATATACGATAACGATATAACGTATAACGTTATATACTATTACGATATAACGTATAACGTTATATACGATAACGATATAACGTATAACGTTATATACCATAACGATATAACGTATAACGTTATATACAATTACGATATAACGTATAACGTTATGTACGATAACGGTATAACGTATAACGTTATATACTATAACGATATAACGTATAACGTTATACACTATATCGATATAACGTATAACGTTATATACTATATCGATATAACGTATAACGTTATATACTATATCGATATAACGTATAACGTTATATACTATTACGATATAACGTATAAGGTTATATACGATATCGATATAACGTATAACGTTATATACGATAACGATATAACGTATAACGTTATATACTATTACGATATAACGTATAACGTTATATACGATATCGATATAACGTATAACGTTATATACGATAACGATATAACGTATAACGTTATATACGATAACGATATAACGTATAACGTTATATACTATTACGATATAACGTATAACGTTATGTACGATAACGATATAACGTATAACGTTATATACTGTAACGATATAACGTATAACGTTATACACTATTAAGATATAACGTATGACGTTATATACTATAACGATATAACGTATAACGTTATATACTATAACGATATAACGTATAACGTTATGTAGTATTATGATATAACGTATAACGTTATATACTATATCGATATAACGTATAACGTTATATACTATTACTATATAACGTATAACGTTATATACTATAACGATATGACGTATAACGTTATGTAGTATTACGTTATAACGTATAACGTTATATACTATATCGATATAACGTATAACGTTATATGCTATAACGATATAACGTATAACGTTATATACTATATCGATATCACGTATAACGTTATATACTATATCGATATAACGTGTAAGGTTATATACTATATCGATATAACGTATAACCTTATATACTATAACGATATAACGTATAACGTTATATACTATATCGATATAACGTATAACGTTATATACTATATCGATATAACGTATAACGTTATATACTATATCGATATAACGTATAACGTTATATACTATATCGATATAACGTATAACGTTATATACGATATCGACATAACGTATAACGTTATATACGATAACGATATAACGTATAACGTTATATACTATTACGATATAACGTATAACGTTATATACTATATCGATATAACGTATAACGTTATATACGATATCGATATAACGTATAACGTTATATACTATATCGATATAACGTATAACGTTATATACTATATCGATATAACGTATAACGTTATATGCTATAACCATATAACGTATAACGTTATATACTATATCGATATCACGTATAACGTTATATACTATATCGATATAACGTGTAAGGTTATATACTATATCGATATAACGTATAACGTTATATACTATATCGATATAACGTATAACGTTATATACTATATCGATATAACGTATAACGTTATATACGATATCGATATAACGTATAACGTTATATACGATAACGATATAACGTATAACGTTATATACTATTACGATATAACGTATAACGTTATATACGATAACGATATAACGTATAACGTTATATACTATATCGATATAACGTATAACGTTTTATACTATTAAGATATAACGTATAACGTTATATACTATTACGATATAACGTATAACGTTATATACTATTACGATATAACGTATAACGTTATATACTTTAACGGTATAACGTATAACGTTATATACTATATCGATATAACGTATAACGTTATGTACGATAACGATATAACGTATAACGTTATATACTGTAACGATATAACGTATAACGTTATATACTATAACGATATAGCGTATAACGTTATATACTATAACGATATAACGTATATCGTTATATACTATTACGATATAACGTATAACGTTATATACTATAACGATATGACGTATAACGTTATGTAGTATTACGATATAACGTATAACGTTATATACTATATCGATATAACGTATGTCGTTATATACTATTACGATATAACGTATAACGTTATATACTATTAAGATATAACGTATGACGTTATATACTATAACGATATAACGTATAACGTTATATACTATAACGATATAACGTATAACGTTATGTAGTATTATGATATAACGTATAACGTTATATACTATATCGATATAACGTATAACGTTATATACTATTACGATATAACGTATAACGTTATATACTATAACGATATGACGTATAACGTTATGTAGTATTACGTTATAACGTATAACGTTATATACTATATCGATATAACGTATAACGTTATGTAGTATTACGATATAACGTATAACGTTATATACGATAACGATATAACGTTTAACGTTTATACTATTACGATATAACGTATAACGTTATATACTATTACGATATAACGTATAACGTTATATACTATTAAGATATAACGTATGACGTTATATACTATAACGATATAACGTATAACGTTATATACTATATCGATATAACGTATAACGTTATATACCATAACGATATAACGTATAACGTTATATACAATTACGATATAACGTATAACGTTATGTACGATAACGGTATAACGTATAACGCTATATACTATAACGACATATCGTATAACGTTACTTAGTATTACGATATAACGTATAACGTTATATACGATAACGATATAACGTATAACGTTGTATACTATTACGATATAACGTATAACGTTATATACTATAACGATATGACGTATAACGTTATGTAGTATTACGATATAACGTATAACGTTATATACGATAACGATATAACGTATAACGTTATATACTATATCGATATAACGTATAACGTTATATACTATAACGATATAACGTATAACGTTATATACTATATCGATATAACGTATAACGTTATATACTATATCGATATAACGTATAACGTTATATACTATATCGATATAACGTATAACGTTATATACTATATCGATATAACGTATAACGTTATATACTATAACGATATAACGTATAACGTTATGTAGTATTATGATATAACGTATAACGTTATATACTATATCGATATAACGTATAACGTTATATACTATTACGATATAACGTATAACGTTATATACGATATCGATATAACGTATAACGTTATATACGATAACGATATAACGTATAACGTTATATACTATTACGATATAACGTATAACGTTATATACGATATCGATATAACGTATAACGTACCTATACGATAACGATATAACGTATAACGTTATATACTATTACGATATAACGTATAACGTTATATACGATAACGATATAACGTATAACGTTATATACCATAACGATATAACGTATAACGTTATATACAATTACGATACAACGTATAACGTTATGTACGATAACGGTATAACGTATAACGTTATATACTATAACGATATAACGTATAACGTTATAC